>NC_143033.1:13192500-13417500 GCF_057628025.1 Oncorhynchus mykiss | reverse complement strand
TGGCCAGTCTCTCTGATGGACCGTGGCTAGTCTCTCTGATGGACCGTGGCTAGTCTCTCTGACAGACCGTGTCTCTCTGACAGACCGTGGCTAGTCTCTCTGACAGACCGTGTGTCTCTGACAGACCGTATCTCTCTGACAGACCGTGGCTAGTCTCTCTGACAGACCGTGGCTAGTCTCTCTGATAGACCATGGCTAGTCTCTCTGGCAGACCATGTCTCTCTGACAGACCGTGGCTATTCTCGCTGACAGACCGTGTCTCTCTGACAGACCCTGGCTAGTCTCTCTGAAAGACCGTGGCTAGTCTCTCTGAAAGACCGTGGCTAGTCTCTCTGACAGACCATGGCTAGTCTCTCTGATAGACCATGTCTCTCTGATAGACCGTGGCTATTCTTGCTGACAGACCATGTCTCTCTGACAGACCGTGGCTAGTCTCTCTGACAGACCATGTCTCTCTGACAGACCGTGTCTAGTCTCTCTGACAGAGCATGTCTAGTCTCTCTGACAGACCGTGGCTAGTCTCTCTGACAGAGCATGTCTAGTCTCTCTGACAGACCATGGCTAGTCTCTCTGACAGATCATGTCTAGACTCTCTGACAGACCGTAGCTAGTCTCTCTGATGGACCGTGGCTAGTCTCTCTGATGGACCGTGGCTAGTCTCTCTGACAGACCGTGTCTCTCTGACAGACCATGTCTCTCTGATAGACCGTGTTTCTCTGACAGACCGTGTCTCTCTGACAGACCGTGTGTCTCTGACAGACCGTGGCTAGTCTCTCTGACAGACCGTGGCTAGTCTCTCTGACAGACCATGTCTCTCTGACAGACCATGGCTATTCTCTCTGACAGACCGTGTGTCTCTGACAGACCGTGTGTCTCTGACAGACCTTGTCTCTCTGACAGACCGTGTGTCTCTGACAGACCGTGGCTAGTCTCTCTGACAGACCGTGGCTAGTCTCTCTGATAGACCATGGCTAGTCTCTCTGACAGACCGTGGCTAGTCTCTCTGACGGACCGTGGCTAGTCTCTCTGACAGACCGTGGCTACTCTCTCTGACAGACCATGTCTCTCTGACAGACCGTGGCTAGTCTCTCTGACAGACCATGTCTCTCTGACAGACCGTGGTTATTTTCGCTGATAGACCGTGTCTCTCTGACAGACCGTGGCTAGTCTCTCTGACAGACCATGTCTCTCTGACAGACCGTGGCTAGTCTCTCTGGCAGACCGTGTGTCTCTGACAGACCGTGTCTCTCTGAAGGACCGTGGCTAGTCTCTCTGGCAGACCGTGTGTCTCTGACAGACCGTGGCTAGTCTCTCTGGCAGACCGTGTGTCTCTGACAGACCGTGTCTCTCTGACAGACCGTGTCTCTCTGACAGACCGTGTCTCTCTGACAGACCGTGTCTCTCTGACACTGTGTCTCTCTGACAGACCGTGTCTCTCTGACTGACTGTGTCTCTCTGACAGACCGTGTCTCTCTGACAGACCGTGTCTCTCTGACAGACCGTGTCTCTCTGACACTGTGTCTCTCTGACAGACCGTGTCTCTCTGACACCATGTCTCTCTGACTGACTGTGTCTCTCTGACAGACCGTGTCTCTCTGACAGACCCTGTCTCTCTGACAGACCGTGTCTCTCTGACAGACCGTGTCTGTCTGACAGACCGTGTCTCTCTGACTGACTGTGTCTGTCTGACAGACCGTGTCTCTCTGACAGACCCTGTCTCTCTGACAGACCGTGTCTCTCTGACAGACCGTGTCTCTCTGACAGACCGTGTCTCTCTGACAGACCGTGTCTCTCTGACAGACCGTGTCTCTCTGACAGACCGTGTCTCTCTGACAGACCGTGTCTCTTTGACAGACCGTGTCTCTCTGACAGACCATGTCTAGTCTCTCTGACGGACCGTGTGTCTCTGACAGACCATGTCTCTCTGACGGACCGTGTGTCTCTGACAGACCGTGTCTCTCTGACAGACCATGTCTAGTCTCTCTGACGGACCGTGTGTCTCTGACAGACCATGTCTAGTCTCTCTGACAGACCGTGTCTCTGACAGACGATGTCTAGTCTCTCTGACAGACCGTGTCTCTCTGACAGACCATGTCTAGTCTCTCTGACAGAACGTGTATCTCTGACAGACCATGTCTAGTCTCTCTGACGGACCGTGTGTCTCTGACAGACCATGTCTAGTCTCTCTGACGGACTGTGTGTCTCTGATAGACCATGTCTAGTCTCTCTGACGGACCATGTGTCTCTGACAGACCATGTCTAGTCTCTCTGACGGACCGTGTTTCTCTGACAGACCATGTCTAGTCTCTCTGACGGACCGTGTGTCTCTGACAGACCATGTCTAGTCTCTCTGACGGACCGTGTGTCTCTGACAGACCATGTCTAGTCTCTCTGACGGACCGTGTGTCTCTGACAGACCATGTCTAGTCTCTCTGACAGACCGTGTCTCTGACAGACCATGTCTAGTCTCTCTGACAGACCGTGTCTCTCTGACAGACCATGTCTAGTCTCTCTGACAGACCGTGTTTCTCTGACGGACCGTGTGTCTCTGACAGACCGTGTCTCTCTGACGGACCATGTGTCTCTGACAGACCATGTCTAGTCTCTCTGACAGACCGTGTCTCTCTGACAGACCATGTCTAGTCTCTCTGACGGACCGTGTGTCTCTGACAGACCATGTCTAGTCTCTCTGACGGACCGTGTGTCTCTGACAGACCATGTCTAGTCTCTCTGACCGTGTCTAGTCTCTCTGACCGTGTCTAGTCTCTCTGACAGACCATGTCTAGTCTCTCTGACGGACCGTGTGTCTCTGACAGACCATGTCTAGTCTCTCTGACGGACCGTGTCTCTCTGACGGACCGTGTCTCTCTGACAGACCGTGTCTAGTCTCTCTGACAGACCGTGTCTCTCTGACGGACCGTGTCTAGTCTCTCTGACGGACCGTGTCTAGTCTCTCTGACAGACCGTGTCTCTCTGACAGACCGTGTCTAGTCTCTCTGACAGACCGTGTTTAGTCTCTCTGATAGACCGTGTCTAGTCTCTCTGACAGACCGTGTCTAGTCTCTCTGACAGACCGTGTTTAGTCTCTCTGACAGACCGTGTTTAGTCTCTCTGACAGACCGTGTCTAGTCTCTCTGACAGACCGTGTCTAGTCTCTCTGACAGACCGTGTCTAGTCTCTCTGACAGACCGTGTCTAGTCTCTCTGACAGACCGTGTCTAGTCTCTCTGACAGACCGTGTCTCTCTGACAGACCGTGTCTCTCTGACAGACCGTGTCTAGTCTCTCTGACAGACCGTGTCTCTCTGACAGACCGTGTCTCTCTGACAGACCGTGTCTAGTCTCTCTGACAGACCGTGTTTAGTCTCTCTGACAGACCGTGTCTAGTCTCTCTGACAGACCGTGTCTAGTCTCTCTGACAGACCGTGTCTAGTCTCTCTGACAGACCGTGTCTAGTCTCTCTGACAGACCGTGTCTCTCTGACAGACCGTGTCTCTCTGACAGACCATGTCTAGTCTCTCTGACGGACCGTGTGTCTCTGACAGACCATGTCTAGTCTCTCTGATGGACCGTGTGTCTCTGACAGACCATGTCTAGTCTCTCTGACAGACCGTGTCTCTCTGACGGACCGTGTGTCTCTGACAGACCATGTCTAGTCTCTCTGACGGACCGTGTGTCTCTGACAGACCATGTCTAGTCTCTCTGACGGACCGTGTCTCTCTGACGGACCGTGTCTCTCTGACAGACCATGTCTAGTCTCTCTGACGGACCGTGTCTCTCTGACAGACCGTGTCTAGTCTCTCTGACAGACCGTGTCTAGTCTCTCTGACAGACCGTGTCTAGTCTCTCTGACAGACCGTGTTTAGTCTCTCTGACAGACCGTGTCTCTCTGACAGACCGTGTCTAGTCTCTCTGACAGACCGTGTCTAGTCTCTCTGACAGACCGTGTCTAGTCTCTCTGACAGACCGTGTCTAGTCTCTCTGACAGACCGTGTCTCTCTGACAGACCGTGTCTCTCTGACAGACCATGTCTAGTCTCTCTGACGGACCGTGTGTCTCTGACAGACCATGTCTAGTCTCTCTGATGGACCGTGTGTCTCTGACAGACCATGTCTAGTCTCTCTGACGGACCGTGTCTCTCTGACGGACCGTGTGTCTCTGACAGACCATGTCTCTCTGACGGACCGTGTCTCTCTGACGGACCGTGTCTCTCTGACAGACCATGTCTAGTCTCTCTGACGGACCGTGTCTCTCTGACAGACCGTGTCTAGTCTCTCTGACAGACTGTGTCTAGTCTCTCTGACAGACCGTGTTTAGTCTCTCTGACAGACCGTGTCTAGTCTCTCTGACAGACCGTGTCTAGTCTCTCTGACAGACCGTGTTTAGTCTCTCTGACAGACCGTGTCTAGTCTCTCTGACAGACCGTGTCTAGTCTCTCTGACAGACCGTGTCTAGTCTCTCTGACAGACCGTGTCTAGTCTCTCTGACAGACCGTGTCTCTCTGACAGACCGTGTCTATTGTCTCTGACAGACCGTGTCTCTCTGACAGACCGTGTTTAGTCTCTCTGACAGACCGTGTTTAGTCTCTCTGACAGACCGTGTCTAGTCTCTCTGACAGACCGTGTTTAGTCTCTCTGACAGACCGTGTCTAGTCTCTCTGACAGACCGTCTCTAGTCTCTCTGACAGACCGTGTTTAGTCTCTCTGACAGACCGTGTCTCTCTGACAGACCGTGTCTAGTCTCTCTGACAGACCGTGTCTAGTCTCTCTGACAGACCGTGTCTAGTCTCTCTGACAGACCGTGTCTAGTCTCTCTGACAGACCGTGTCTCTCTGACAGACCGTGTCTCTCTGACAGACCATGTCTAGTCTCTCTGACGGACCGTGTGTCTCTGACAGACCATGTCTAGTCTCTCTGATGGACCGTGTGTCTCTGACAGACCATGTCTAGTCTCTCTGACGGACCGTGTCTCTCTGACGGACCGTGTGTCTCTGACAGACCATGTCTAGTCTCTCTGACGGACCGTGTCTCTCTGACGGACCGTGTCTCTCTGACAGACCATGTCTAGTCTCTCTGACGGACCGTGTCTCTCTGACAGACGGTGTCTAGTCTCTCTGACAGACTGTGTCTAGTCTCTCTGACAGACCGTGTTTAGTCTCTCTGACAGACCGTGTCTAGTCTCTCTGACAGACCGTGTCTAGTCTCTCTGACAGACCGTGTCTAGTCTCTCTGACAGACCGTGTTTAGTCTCTCTGACAGACCGTGTCTAGTCTCTCTGACAGACCGTGTCTAGTCTCTCTGACAGACAGTGTCTAGTCTCTCTGACAGACCGTGTCTAGTCTCTCTGACAGACCGTGTCTCTCTGACAGACCGTGTCTATTGTCTCTGACAGACCGTGTCTCTCTGACAGACCGTGTTTAGTCTCTCTGACAGACCGTGTCTAGTCTCTCTGACAGAGCGTGTTTAGTCAGCTCAACGGCATTGATGCTTTTCCTCTTTTCGCCCTCACAAAGCAAAACATCCCACCGGAGGGTTTGTCCAGGTATTGATTTGACTTTGTGTGTGTGACTGTGCCTGTCTGTGTGTGTGTTGTTTGTGTGTGTGTGTGTGTGTGTGTGTGTGTGTGTGTGTGTGTGTGTGTGTGTGTGTGTGTGTGTGTGTGTGTTGTTTATTTATGTGTGTGTATGTGCATGCTTGTCTGTCTCTTCTTGTGTGCTCATCAGCATGTAACACTACACAGCATGTAACACTACACAGCATGTAACACTACACAGCATGTAACACTACACAGCATGTAACACTACACAGCAGATCTATTCCACCATTAGCCTTTCATTTGCAGTGGAGGATATTAACCTGTCAACCCACAAAGGTCTTTGACCAAAACCAAAACCAAAGCAACTGAAAATGAAAGCAGAAATGGTGACTGTCAGCTATTAAACTGATATTACAGCTATATAAAATATAAACACTTCCAGGCAAAGCTACAAACAATGCTCTCTATCAGAGGATCCATATGTGAGGTCATATTTCTTTTGATCTGCTATTGTCTTTGTTGTTGAACATCATAATGAACAAGCTAGACTAGATATTCTGCTGCTTAGCGGCTGCTGCTGCTGTTGTTGTGGTTAATGTGATGGATGATGATTGATGTGACAGGCCTCCCTCCACTCCTCGTCCTCTCCTCTTCCTCCTCTCCTTATCAGCTGCTGTTGTTGATGTGGTTAATGTGATATGGATGATGATTGATGTGACAGGCCTCCCTCCACTTCCTCTCTCTCTCTCTCTCTCTCTCTCTCTCTCTCGCTCTCTCTCTCTCTCTCTCTCTCTCTCTCTCTCTCCCTCCTCCTCCTCCTTTCCACTTCCTGTCTCTCCTCTCCTCTTCCTCCTCCCCTCCACCTCTCACTCCTCACCCACCTCCTCTCCCTCTTGTCCATCCTCTCCCTCAGACCTGAGGCTGGGATTGGGGCGTTCTCATTAATTTAGAGGAGGGAGGAGATTCTGTTAAGATGCTCTCATTAATTTCCTCTGAGATATGATATGGAGGCAGGACAGACTGACTGAGAGATGGGATGGGGGGCAGGACAGACTGAGCGATGGGATGGTGGTGGGGACAGACTGACTGAGAGATGGGATGGTGGTGGAGACAGGACAGACTGACTGAGAGATGGGATGGTGGTGGAGGCAGGACAGACTGACTGAGAGATGGGATGGTGGTGGAGGCAGGACAGACTGAGCGATGGGAGGGCAGTACAGACTGACTGAGCGATGGGAGGGCAGGACAGACTAACTGAGAGATGGGATGGTGGTGGGACAGACTGACTGAGAGATGGGATGGCAGTGGGGGCAGGACAGACTGACTGAGAGATGGGATGGCAGTGGGGTTAGGACAGACTGACTGAGAGATGGGATGGGGGGCAGGACAGACTGACTGAGAGATGAGATGGTGATGGGGACAGACTGACAGAGATGGGATGGGGCAGGACAGATTGACTGAGGGATGGGATGGTGATGGGGACAGACTGACTGAGAGATGGGATGGCAGTGGGGTTAGGACAGACTGACAGAGATGGGATGGGGCAGGACAGACAAACTAAGAGATGGGATGGTAGTGGGGGCAGGACAGACTGACTGAGAGATGGGATGGTGGTGGGGGCAGGACAGACTGACTGAGAGATGGGATGGTGGTGGGGGCAGGACAGACTGACTGAGAGGTGGGATGGGGCAGGACAGACTGACTGAGAGATGGGATGGTGGTGGGGGCAGGACAGACTGACTGAGAGATGGGATGGTAGTGGGGGCAGGACAGACTGACTGAGAGATGGGATGGTGGTGGGGACAGACTGACTGAGAGATGTGGGGGCAGGACAGACTGATTGAGAGATGGGATGGTGGTGGGGGCAGGACAGACTGACTGAGGGATGGGAGGGTGGTGGGGACAGACTGACTGAGAGATGGGATGGTGGTGGAGGCAGGACAGACTGACTGAGAGATGGGATGGCAGTGGGGTTAGGACAGACTGACTGAGAGATGGGAGGGTGGTGGGGACAGACTGACTGAGGGATGGGATGGTGGTGGGGACAGACTGACTGAGAGATGGGATGGTGGTGGGGACACGACATATTACTGACATCTGTCTGCAGATAAGATATATTAATTAATTCAGTGTTTGAATCAGAAACAATCCTTCAATCAGGGTTTCTGAATGTATTTAGTCTTTAATTCACCAGGGATTTGGATTCCAGGCTAGCCAACCTCTTTGTTCTTGACATAAACATTAGGTCAGAAGGACAGTGACAAAGGAGTTGAAAAACAGAAAACAGAAACCGACGGTGTTTCTCTGTCTGTCACAACGAAGGCAGTCAGTTAGAGTCGATGTCAGGTCTCTGCTCTGTCTGTCACAACGAAGGTCTCTGCTCTGTCTGTCACAACGAAGGCAGTCAGTTAGAGTCGATGTCAGGTCTCTGCTCTGTCTCCGTCTGTCAGGTCTCTGCTCTGTCTGTCACAACGAAGGCAGTCAGTTAGAGTCGATGTCAGGTCTCTGCTCTCTCTGTCACAACGAAGGCAGTCAGTTAGAGTCGATGTCAGGTCTACTCTGTCTGTCACAACGAAGGCAGTCAGTTAGAGTCGATGTCAGGTCTCTGCTCTGTCTGTCACAACGAAGGCAGTCAGTTAGAGTCGATGTCAGGTCTACTCTGTCTGTCACAACGAAGGCAGTCAGTTAGAGTCGACGTCAGGTCTCTGCTCTGTCTGTCACAACGAAGGCAGTCAGTTAGAGTCGATGTCAGGTCTTTGCTCTGTCTGTCACAACGAAGGCAGTCAGTTAGAGTCGATGTCAGGTCTCTGCTCTGTCTGTCACAACGAAGGCAGTCAGTTAGAGTCGATGTCAGGTCTCTGCTCTGTCTCCGTCTGTCAGGTCTCTGCTCTGTCAGGTCTCTGCTCTGTCAGGTCTCTGCTCTGTCTCCATCTGTCAGGTCTCTGCTCTGTCAGGTCTCTGCTCTGTCAGGTCTCTGCTCTGTCTCCGTCTGTCAGGTCTCTGCTCTGTCAGGTCTCTGCTCTGTCAGGTCTCTGCTCTGTCTCCGTCTGTCAGGTCTCTGCTCTGTCAGGTCTCTGCTCTGTCAGGTCTCTGCTCTGTCTCCGTCTGTCAGGTCTCTGCTCTGTCTCCGTCTGTCAGGTCTCTGCTCTGTCTCCGTCTGTCAGGTCTCTGCTCTGTCTCCGTCTGTCAGGTCTCTGCTCTGTCAGGTCTCTGCTCTGTCAGGTCTCTGCTCTGTCTCCATCTGTCAGGTCTCTGCTCTGTCAGGTCTCTGCTCTGTCAGGTCTCTGCTCTGTCTCCGTCTGTCAGGTCTCTGCTCTGTCAGGTCTCTGCTCTGTCAGGTCTCTGCTCTGTCTCCGTCTGCCAGGTCTCTGCTCTGTCTCCGTCTGTCAGGTCTCTGCTCTGTCTCCGTCTGTCAGGTCTCTGCTCTGTCAAGTCTCTGCTCTGTCTCCGTCTGTCAGGTCTCTGCTCTGTCAGGTCTCTGCTCTGTCAGGTCTCTGCTCTGTCTCCGTCTGTCAGGTCTCTGCTCTGTCTCCGTCTGTCAGGTCTCTGCTCTGTCTCCGTCTGTCAGGTCTCTGCTCTGTCAGGTCTCTTCTCTGTCTGGTCTCTGCTCTGTCTCCATCTGTCAGGTCTCTGCTCTGTCAGGTCTCTGCTCTGTCAGGTCTCTGCTCTGTCTCCGTCTGTCAGGTCTCTGCTCTGTCTCCGTCTGTCAGGTCTCTGCTCTGTCTCCGTCTGTCAGGTCTCTGCTCTGTCTCCGTCTGTCAGGTCTCTGCTCTGTCTGCCAGGTCTCTGCTCTGTCTCCGTCTGTCAGGTCTCTGCTCTGTCTCCGTCTGTCAGGTCTCTGCTCTGTCTCCGTCTGTCAGGTCTCTGCTCTGTCTCCGTCTGTCAGGTCTCTGCTCTGTCTGTCAGGTCTCTGCTCTGTCTGCCAGGTCTCTGCTCTGTCTCCGTCTGTCAGGTCTCTGCTCTGTCTGTCAGGTCTCTGCTCTGTCTCCGTCTGCCAGGTCTCTGCTCTGTCTCCGTCTGTCAGGTCTCTGCTCTGTCTCCGTCTGTCAGGTCTCTGCTCTGTCTCCGTCTGCCAGGTCTCTGCTCTGTCTCCGTCTGTCAGGTCTCTGCTCTGTCTCCGTCTGTCAGGTCTCTGCTCTGTCTCCGTCTGTCAGGTCTCTGCTCTGTCTCCATCTGTCAGGTCTCTGCTCTGTCTCCGTCTGTCAGGTCTCTGCTCTGTCAGGTCTCTGCTCTGTCTCCGTCTGTCAGGTCTCTGCTCTGTCTCCGTCTGCCAGGTCCCTCATGTGTTCCTGACTCCTCATCGGGGACATCAGTCACGGTTTTGGGGGAGATGAAAACTCCCATCTTTTTCTGGCTTTCTCTTTCTTCAGAAGTCCAACCCACTGTGACTTTTAGACAACAACAATTAAGGCTTGGAGGTGGTGGGGGTGAGGAGAGAGACAGGCATTGTGGGACTTGTGGTTTATCTGACTATGTAAAAGCCTCCATCTATAAACAACAATGAAAAGATCCCTGCTGGCTGCTTTGCCTCGGCCTCACACATTACCTCTTGTCACCGTGGTAACGGATAGCCTCTGTCGCCGGCTCCTGGCTCCCAGCCGACACACCACCATCCCGCACGCCCACACACATGGCTAGCCGGGAGGAGCAGGAGCAGGTTAACATATTGATGAGGTCCCAAGACCCACAATCCATCAGGGCCCTGACCCCTGACCTCTGAGAGCCTGTAAATTGGCCATTAATGGGCTGTCCTTTCAGAGTGTGTGTGTGTGTGTGTGTGTGTGTCCTTTCAGAGGCGTGGAGATGGGGGAGGGGCCTGGCACACTTTCTCATCTTGATGGACAACTCCTAAATGGCACATCTATACTGCATGTATTATTCATTATGCACTTCACACAGACAGACAGATCAGTATCACCAAACAGAGTGTTTTTTCTGCCATACCAATTTATGAACCGAGAACCTTAATAGGAAAAGTGGACTATGCCACGACAGAGGGTGTTTGTGGGATTTTGGAACCTCATATGACTTGAGATGTACATTCAGCTGACAGCCCCACAGGGCAGTGGTGTGTATACATGGATGATAGGCTTCCCCAAAAGATTTACCAAACAAAAACATCAAATAATGTGTATTTCGTCGCTCTGTGTTTCATAATTCTACCCTTCATTTGCAAGAGGCTGAATGTATCTAACTTGAAAAAAGCATCCTAGCGAGCGAATCTATCTGATGCTGTCTGGTCCAAATGAGTATGACATTGTTGCCGCCCGCAGCGTTGAAGGCAAGGAAAGCCACCGAGCATTTTGCCTCCCTTGATAAAAAAAGTATACAAAATTTGCCAATCAGCGTCGAACTAAACTGAGCGAGCTCAACTGTGAATGGTCCTGGCACACAAAAAAAAAGTGTCAAGGATAGCCATCTTGGATTTTGGCATCACCCATTGAGAGCAGACGTCATTGACAGAAAAACTTGAATTGTTTTTTCGTTGTGTCATTGTGGCCAGCTAGCTAAAATTGTCCCTTTCCTAAATTAACCATGGATGGAGATTAGGATTTGGACTTGTGGTTTTACTTCATTCTCCATACTGGCCAATGATTATAATGACGTTTCTTATCAAACCATTAATTCATACATTGTCGTGCCCCTGGCCTGAGAGGATGGAAGTTCAATATGTGGCTAGATGTAGAATGCTAATGTTAACTATCTAATGTCGCTCATGGATGGAAGTTAGGCTAGTGAGCCAGACTTTTAGCCAGGTAACCTAGGACAATAAAAACTAAAAGCATGTAGTGTATGTTTCATCACATGAAAGAGAGGAGGATGGCATTGGTGTTTCTCTACAAGTAGATTGAGTCAACATGTTTTCTGCTTGCACAAACTCACTGCTACACTGAACACACACACTGATACACACACACACTGATACACACACACACACACACACACACACACACACACACACACACACACACACACACACACACTGACACACACACACTGATACAAACACACACACACTGATACACACACACACACACACACACTGATACACTCACACACACTGATACACACACACACACACACACACGGATACACACACACGCACGGATACACACACACACACTGATACACACACACACACACTGATACACACACACACTGATACACACACACTGATACACACACACTGATACACACACACACACTGATACACACACACACACACACGCACACAGAAATCAGAAGCATGGACAGCCACATCATATTTAGCTTATGTGGATTGGACTAAATAGTTTTTGGTATCTTTTAGTTGTGACTGTATTAGACCAATCAGAGGTGGTTAGATGATGTTGACATGTTGAAGTGTAAATGGTGCTGGAATAGTGGAGGCAGTTCCTGTTTTCTTTGTGACTTGCTGTAACTCTCTGTGGTTCTAAATCAATAGGTGTTTAGTGGTCTGATAATGTGGGAAACATTAACTTGCTTGACCCTGCTGTAGGTCGTGTAACTGTCTGTTACTGCACATGCAATATGTTTTGTGGACTTCACTGGACAGAGGTTGTTATCTGGTTTTGTGATAAAACTAAGATGTGGTTGAATTTACTCTGCCACTGTGTCTTCATATTGTCTCGGCATTTAGGTCTATATATCACGGTGGCAAGGCATATGAACTAACAGGTTATAGAGCAAACAACACAATTATCACAACACATAGGTTGTAATACGACTAGGCTTCCCCAGTGATTTTACCCATGCACCCCTACTGGTCCAGGGTTTAATCCAATTTCCTCTTTCTCTGGTGTGTAGACTAGCTATCCGTATCCCTGTATACCTGTTATCTTTCCTCCTCTTCCTCCTCTCCTCTTCCTCCTCCTCCTCTCCTCCCCTTTCCTCTACATTCCTCTCCTCTCCTAATCCTCATCCTCATCCTCATCCTCTCCTCTCCTCTCCTCTCCTCTCCTCTCCTCTCCTCTCCTCTCCTCTCCTCTCCTCTCTCCCCCTGGAAGTCAGTCATCAGTGTGTTGCTCCTGTCCTTGTCAGTGTAATGGGCCAACCAGTCTCACTGCTATACCGAACACCTGTTCTCTTTCCACACACACACACACACACACACACACACACACACACACACACACACACACACCTACACGTATGAACCCTCCACTGTGAATGGAGCTTAATGATGGTCACAAAATCTCCTAAACCACTTCCTTCCTGCATCTGAAAACAGGTATAGTAACTAGGCCATCTTTAAGTCACTGTCTGTGCCACTGTGTCTGGATTTTAAGTTTGATTTATTCGCACCAAAGAAAATAAGTGAAAGACTAAACAGTGCAGATAAATAGCTGGTAAAACGCTGTGCAGGTCGGAAGCCCATAAGGGCTGATATGAAAACCACACCACTACAATAAAAAGTTAGTTCAATCAGTTAAACCAAACAGAATTCATTATAATTATAGATACTCAGTATACAAGAAAAAACATGTTTGTGTGTGTGTGTGTGCGTGTGTGCATTGTGAGTGTGAGAGTTGGGCTATATGCAGGAGATAACTGAGTAGTTTGGTTCATCAGGCTGACCCCCAGTCTTCGCTTAAAGTTACTGAGGGATGATGAGGTTTTGGCAATGTGAAGATAAGAATTCCAGAGTATGCTACCTCTGTATCTGATAGAGAATTCTCTATGTGAGGTGCAGCAGTGGGGAGGGTGAATGTGATCACAGTGTCTTGTGTTATATAGATGGATTTCAGAATGAACCTGGAATAATCCATTGAAGGGTTTAGGTAAACTGTCTGGGAGGTATGAGGATTGTAGATGATAGTGCATAATTGGTGTACAGTGATGTCATAAATAGACAAGACATTGAGTTTCTTAAACAAAGGTTCAGATGGAGCCAGGTATTTAGAGGAGGTAGCCAGTCTTGCAGAGTTCTTTTGTTGAGTTCAAATGATGAGTCATTTGTGTAGGTAGGAGGCATATGTACTGGCTCAGACAATATTACAGTAAATTAGATATGCGTCAATTAAGCTATAGTATAGAGTCAGGAAGCAAGCCTGAAGAACCAAACCTCTCATCTTTATGATGATACCAATAGATTTCATCACTTTTCTATAGAATATTGAATATGAACCTACCAGGATAACTTTTCATTTATTAGAAATGTATGTTTATGTGTGTGTGTGTGTGTGATGTGTGTGTTGGTACGTACTTGTGTTTCTTTGTGTCCATGTGTGTGTCCGTACCAGGGGTTGAAACCAAAAATTATTTTACAATTGTTTTGTTCTGAACAGAACCATCATTTATTATGTTGAGTATCACTGTTCTGTCAGAAGCATCATTTATTATGTTGAGTATCACTGTTCTGAACAGAACCATCATTTATTATGTTGAGTATCACTGTTCTGAACAGAACCATCATTTATTATGTTGAGTATCACTGTTCTGTCAGAAGCATCATTTATTATGTAGAGTATCACTGTTCTGAACAGAAGCATCATTTATTATGTTGAGTATCACTGTTCTGAACAGAACCATCATTTATTATGTAGAGTATCACTGTTCTGAAAATCAAAATAAAGTTTGAACCCCAAAAAAGTACCAGTTTATATCTTTCCTTTCTGTTCCCCTTTAAACTTAAAAAAACAACAACATTTAGCTCGACATTAAATGACTTCACCAATCAGTGCAGATCGAGCAGCTGGCTACGGAGCGGGCTATAGTTGTTTACACGCACGGGTCAGACATAGGGCGCCGAGATGTGACTGAAACGTTGCGTGTGGGGAGCGAGAGAGGGTGGAGGAGGCTTGAAGCGCTCAGCATCTTGTTATAACATGTATTATATCTGAATTAGGCCCACAGAACCATACCTACAGAAGAGCAGCTTCTATGAAGGAACTTTGAATGTGTGTACGTGTGTGGACCTTTTATTGCATTTAAATAAACTCACCACAAAGCCAGTCCTGTCAGGTGGAATCAGCCGCCACCCTGCAGCCTCCACCTACCCCACAGACCCCACAGTGGGGGCCCTTTGTGTGGGGACCCTTCTTCCGTCATCCCACTGGCCCTGGGGGGGGAGGGGCTGGCTGGGGCAAGGCCAGGATTGTTGTGTGGAGGTTTGGGACTGCTTGATGAGACTGGGGTAAGGCCAGAGAAGGGGCTGGGGGTTTTGGGACTGGGAGCTGGGGGCTCCAGCAGGCCACGTCTACCTGATTAGGAGAGGGCAGCTACCATCATTAACCAGCACCTAACGTTACCACCAACCCACCGGCTCCCACCTCCCTTTCCTAGCCCACTCAGCAGGGCCTCACCTGGGGCATGCCGCTGCCATGGTAACCCCTTCCTCCCTCCTACATGCAGCGGGTAGAGAAGAGCGCTGGGCCGGGCGGGCAGGGAATCCTGCTGCTGAGAGGGTTAATGTGGTCTGTTGGGCCGGGCCGGGCCTTGCCGGGCTGGGGACAGAATGATCCTGCTGTGTGCAGTGGGGTGAACTGAGGGGGAAAACATGGCTGGATGTGGCCCCCAGCATCTATCCCGCAGCCCCCAGCCTCCCAACCCCCAGTCAAAGCCCTAGCTCCAGCCCCAGATTACCTCCTCACTACAGAAAGGCAGTCATCTGCCGGGAATGGATGGAGGGAAGAATGGAGGGAGAATGAAAGGATACTTGTCTCACCTGCTCACTGTGTCTTTCTCTATCTCTCCTGCTCTCTCTATTTCTCTGCCTTGGCCTCCCTCCCCTTCTATCTCTCTCCTCTTCTCTTTCACCAACCTGTCTCTCTATCACATTCTCATCTCCCTGTCTCTGTATCATCCCTCCCTTCCTCCCCCTCCATCTATTTATCATCTCCCTGTCTCTGTATCATCCCTCCCTTCCTCCCCCTCCATCTATTTATCCTCTCCCTGGCTGTCAGTGTGTGTGCCCTGTGTAGCAGCGTGTGTGCGTGTGTGTGTGTGTGTGTGTGTGTGTGTGTGTGTGTGTGTGTGTGTGTGTGTGTGTGTGTGTGTGTGTGTGTGTGTGTGTGTGTGTGTGTGTGTGTGTGTGTGTGTGTGTGTGTGTGTGTGTGTGTGTGTGTGTGTGTGTGTGTGTGTTCGGTGTAGCAGTGAGACTGGTTGGCCCATTACACTGACAAGGACAGGAGCAACACACTGATGACTGACTTCCAGGGGGAGAGAGGAGAGGAGAGGAGAATATAGAGGAGTGGAGGAGAGGAGCAGGAGAGGAGCAGAGGAGAGGAGAGGAGAATGTAGAGGAAAGGGGAGGAGAGGAGCAGGAGAGGAGCAGAGGAGAGGAGAGGAGAATGTAGAGGAAAGGGGAGGAGTGGAGGAGCAGGAGAGGAGAGGAGCAGGAGAGGAGAGGAGAGGAGAGGAGAGGAGAGGAGAGGAGAGGAGAGGAGAGGAGAGGAGAATGTAGAGGAAAGGGGAGGAGTAGAGGAGAGGAGGAAGAGGAGAGGAGCAGGAGAGAAGAGGAGGAAGATGAGGAGGAAGAGGAGGAGAGGAGGAGGAAGAGGAGAGGGGAAAGGAGAGGAGGAGAGGAGGAGGAGGAGGAGAGGAAGAGGAAGAGGAGAGGAGGAGGAGAGGAAGAGGGGAAAGTGGAGAGGAGGAGGAGGAAGAGGAGAGGAGGAAGAGGAGGAAAGAGAACAGGTGTACAGGGATACGGATAGCTAGTCTACACACCAGAGAACGAGGAAATTGGATTAAACCCTGGACCAGTAGGGGTGCATGGGTAAAATCACTGGGGAAGCCTAGTCGTATTACAACCTATGTGTTGTGATAATTGTGTTGTTTGCTCTATAACCTGTTAGTTCATATGCCTTGCCACCGTGATATATAGACCTAAATGCCGAGACAATATGAAGACACAGTGGCAGAGTAAATTCAACCACATCTTAGTTTTATCACAAAACCAGATAACAACCTCTGTCCAGTGAAGTCCACAAAACATATTGCATGTGCAGTAACAGACAGTTACACGACCTACAGCAGGGTCAAGCAAGTTAATGTTTCCCACATTATCAGACCACTAAACACCTATTGATTTAGAACCACAGAGTTACAGCAAGTCACAAAGAAAACAGGAACTGCCTCCACTATTCCAGCACCATTTACACTTCAACATTTCAACATCATCTAACCACCTCTGATTGGTCTAATACAGTCACAACTAAAAGATACCAAAAACTATTTAGTCCAATCAACATAAGCTAAATATGATGTGGCTGTCCATGCTTCTGATTTCTGTGTGCGTGTGTGTGTGTGTGTGTATCAGTGTGTGTGTGTGTATCAGTGTGTGTGAGTGTATCAGTGTGTGTGTGTGTGTGTGTGTGTATCAGTGTGTGTGTGTGTGTGTGTGTGTATCCGTGTGTGTGAGTGTATCAGTGTGTGTGTGTGTGTGTGTGTGTATCAGTGTGTGTGTGTGTGTGTGTGTGTGTGTGTGTGTGTGTGTGTGTGTGTGTATCTGTGTGTGTGTGTATCAGTGTGTGTGTTCAGTGTAGCAGTGAGTTTGTGCAAGTAGAAAACATGTTGACTCAATCTACTTGTAGAGAAACACCAATGCCATCCTCCTCTCTTTCATGTGATGAAACATACACTACATGCTTTTAGTTTTTATTGTCCTAGGTTACCTGGCTAAAAGTCTGGCTCACTAGCCTAACTTCCATCCATGAGCGACATTAGATAGTTAACATTAGCATTCTACATCTAGCCACATTGAACTTCCATCCTCTCAGGCCAGGGGCACGACAATGTATGAATTAATGGTTTGATAAGAAATGTCATTATAATCATTGGCCAGTATGGAGAATGAAGTAAAACCACAAGTCCAAATCCTAATCTCCATCCATGGTTAATTTAGTAAAACAATTCAAGTTTTTCTGTCAATGACGTCTGCTCTCAATGGGTGATGCCAAAATCCAAGATGGCTATCCTTGACACTTTTTTTGTGTGCCAGGACCATTCACAGTTGAGCTCGCTCAGTTTAGCTCAACGCTGATTGGCAAATATTGTATACTTTTTTATCAAGGGAGGCAAAATGCTCGCTGGCTTTCCTTGCCTTCAACGCTACGGGCAGCAATGTCATACTCATTTGGACCAGACAGCATCAGATAGATTCGCTCGCTAGGATGCTTTTTTCAAGTTAGATACATTCAGCCTCTTGCAAAGGAAGGTTTGGTTCTTCAGGCTTGCTTCCTGACTCTATACTGTAGCTTAATTTACCCACAGCTCATATTCTGTAATATTGTCTGAGCCAGTAGACATGCCTCCTACCTACACAAATTACTCCTCATACAAAAGAACTCTGCAAGACTGGCCACCTCCTCTAATTACCTGGCTCCATCTGAACCTTTGAGTTTCTTAAACAATGTCTTGTCTATTTATGACATCACTGTACGCCAATTATGCACTATCATCTACAATCCTCATACCTCCCAGACAGTTTACCTAAACCCTTCAATGGATTGTTCCAGGTTCATTCTGAAATCCATCTATATAACACAAGACACTGTGATAACATTCACCCTCCCCTGCTGCTGAAAAACATCCCCACAGCACGATGCTGCCACCACCATGCTTCACCGTAGGGATGGTACCAGGTTTCCTCCAGAGGTGACGCTTGTCATTCAGGCCAAAGACTTCAATCTTGGTTTCATCAGACCAGAGAATGTTGTTTCTCATGGTCTGTGAGTCCTTTAGGTTCCTTTTGGCAAACTCCAAGCGGGCTGTCATGTGCCTTTACGGAATAGGGGCTTCCGTCTGGCCACTCTACCATAAAGGCCTGATTGGTAGAGTGCTGCAGAGATGGTTGTCTTTCAGGAAATTTCTCCCAGCTCCACAGAGACTCTTGTCAGAGTGACAATCGGGTTGTTGGTTACCTCCCTGACTAAGGGCCTTCTCCCCCGATTGCTCAGTTTGGCCGGATACCCAGCTCTAGGAAGAGTGTTGGAGGTTTCAAAGTTCTTCCATTTAAGAATGATGGAGGCCACTGTGATCTTGGGGACCTTCAATGCTACAGACATTTTTTGGTACCCTTCAGCAGATCTGTGCCTCGTCATAATCCTGTCTCTGAGCTCTACGGACAATTCCTTTGACCTCATGGCTTGGTTTTTGCTCTGACGTGCACTGTCAACTGTGGGACCTTATATGCTGTAGACAGGTGTGTGCCTGTCCAATCAATTTAATTTACCACAGGTGGACTCCAATCAAGATGTAGAAACATCTCAAGGATGATCAATGAAAACAGGATGCACCTGAGCTCAATTTCTCATAGCAAAGGGTCTGATTACTTATGGTGAATCACTAAAACAATACAGAAATACAATACGGAAAAAGAAGGAACAGCATGTCAGAAATCAGCTCAATGTAATTGAAGAATCCATAGCCTCTAACCACTTCTGGGAAAATTGGAAAACACTAAACAAATAACAACACAAAGAATTATCTATCCAAAATGGAGATATGGGTAAACCACTTCTCCAATCTTTTTGGCTCTATAACAAAGAACCAACAGCAAAAACATTTACATGATCAAATACAAATCTTACAGTCAACTATTAAAGACTACCAGAAGCCACTGGATTCTCCAATTACCTTGAATGAGCTACAGGACAAAATAAAAACCCTCCAACCCAAAAAGGCCTGTGTTGTTGATGGTATCCTCAATGAAATGGTCGAATATACAGACAAAAATTCAAATTGGCTATACTAAAACTCTTTATCATCATCCTTAGCTCTGGCATCTTCCCTAATATTTGGAACCAAGTATTGGGGAAGATCACCCCAATCCACAAAAGTGGATACAAATTTGTCCCCAATAACTACTGTGGGATATGCGTCAGTGTCACGCCCTGACCTTAGAGATCCTGTTTATGTCTATATTTTGGTTTGGTCAGGGTGTGAGTTGGGGTGGGTATTCAACATTCTATTATTTGTATTTCTATGTTTTGGCCGGGTAGGGTTCTCAATCAGGGACAGCTGTCTATCGTTGTCTCTGATTGAGAACCATACTTAGGTAGCCCTTTTTCCACTTGTCTTTGTGGGAAGTTGACTTTGTTTATGGCCTTTAGCTTCACGGTTTGTTTGGTAGTGTTTATTGTTTTGTTCTGCGTCTTTTCTAAATAAAGGAATATGTACGCTCACCACGCTGCACCTTGGTCCACTTCCTTCAACAGCCGTGACAGTCAGAGCATACTAGAATGTTATTTGGCCCTAAACAGAGAGTACACAGTGGCAGAATACCTGACCACTGGGACTGACCCAAGCTTAAGGAAAGCTTTGTCTATGTACAGACTCAGTGAGCATAGCCTTGCTATTGAGAAAGGCCACCGTAGGCAGACCTGGCTCTCAAGACAAGACAGGCTGTACACACTGCCCACAAAATGAGGTGGATACAGAACTGCACTTCCTAACCTTCTGCCAAATGTATGGCCTTGTTGGAGACACATATTTCCCACAGATTACACAGATCCACTAAGATTTTGAAAACAAACCCGATTTTGATAAACTCCCATATCTGCTGGGTGAAATTCCACAGTGTGCCATCACAGCAGCAAGATTTGTGACCTGTTCCCACAAGAAAAGGAAAACCAGTGAAGAACAAACACCATTGCAAATACAACCCATATTTATGCTTATTTATTTTCCCTTTTGTTCTTTAACTATTTGCACATTGTTACAACACACATATATATATATATATATAATATGATATTTGTAATGTCTTTATTGTTTTCTAACTTATGTATGTGTAATGTTTACTGTTATTTTTATTGTTTATTTCACTTTTGTATATTATCTACCTCACTTGCTTTTGCAATGTTAACACGTTTCCCATGCCATGTCTTTATTCTTTTTGGAACTTCTGTGAGTGTAATGTTTACTGTATATTCCCTGTCTTAGGTCAGTTAGGATCACCACTTTGTTTTAAGAATGTGAAATGTTAGAATAATATTAGGGAGAATGATTTATTTCAGCTTTATTTCTTTCATCACATTCCCAGTGGGTCAGACGTTTACATACACTCAATTAGTATTTGGTAGCATTGCCTTTAAATTGTTTAACTTGGGTCAAACACTTCGGGTAGCCTTCCACAAGCTTCCCACAATAAGTTGGGTGAATTTTGGCCCATTCCTCCTGACAGAGCTTGAGTAACTGAGTCAGGTTTGTAGGCCTCCTTGCTCACAAACGCTTTTTCAGTTCTGCCCACAAATTTTCTATGGGATTGAGGTCAGGGCTTTGTGATGGCCACACCAATACCTTGACTTTGTTGTCCTTAAGCCATTTTTCCACAACTTTGGAAGTTTGCTTGGGGTCATTGTCCATTTGGAAGACCAAGCTTTAAGTTCCTGACTGATGTCTTGAGATGTTGCTTCAATATATCCACATAATTTTATTTCCTCATGATGCCATCTATTTTGTGAAGTGCACCAGTCCCTCCTGCAGCAAAGCACCCCCACAACATGATGCTGCCACCCCTGTGCTTCATGGTTGGGATGGTGTTCTTCGGCTTGGAAGCGTCCCCCTTTTTCCTCCAAACATAGCGATGGTCATTATGGACAAACAGTTCTATTTTTGTTTCGTCTGACCAGAGGACATTTCTCCAAAAAGTATGATTTTTGTCCCCATGTGAAGCTGCAAACCGTAGTCTGGATTTTTATAGCGGTTTTGGAGCAGTGGCTTCTTCCTTGCTGAGCGGCCTTTCAGGTTATGTCAATATAGGACTCGCTTACCTGTGGATATAGATACTTTTGTACCTGTTTCCTCCAGCATCTTCACAAGGTCCTTTGCTGCTGTTCTGGGATGGATTTGCATTTCTCGCACCAAAGTACGTTCATCTCTAGGAGACAGAACGCGTCTCCTTCCTGAGCCGTATGACAGCGGCATTGTCCCATGGTGTTTATACCTGTGTACTATTGTTTGTACAGACAAACGTGGTACCTTCAGGTGAACCAGACTTGTGGTGGTCTAAAAAAAATCTTCTGATTTTCCCATGATGCCAAGCAAAGGGGCAGTGAGTTTGAAGGTAGGCCTTGAAATACATCCACAGGTACACCTCCAATTGACTCAAATGATGTCAATTAGCCTATCAGAATGATGTTAATTAGCATATGACAAATGATGTGAATTAGCCTATCAGAAGCTTCTAAAGCCATGACATAATTTTCAGGAATTTTCCAAGCTGTTTATTAAAGCCACAGTCAACTTAGTGTATGTAAACTTATGACCCACTGGAATTGTGATACAGTGAATTATAAGTGAAATGATCTGTCTATAAACAATTGTTGGAACAATGACTTGTGTCATGCACTATGTAGATGTCCTAACCGACTTTCCAAAGCTATCGTCTGTTAACAAGAAAATTGTGGAGTGGTTGAAAAACGAGCGTTAATGACTCCAACCTAAGTGTATGTAAACTTCAGACTTCAACTGTACATATTGAGTTTTTTTATTTTCCCTTTTGTACTTTAACCATTTGTACATCGTTACAACACTGTATAATATGACATTCAACATGTCTTTATTATTTTGGAACTTCTGTGAGTGTAATGTTTACTGTTCCTTTTTATTGTTTATTTTACTCTTGGTTATATCGACTTCACTTGCTTTGGCAACATTAACATATGTTTCCCATGCCTATAAAGCCCTTTGAATTCAATTTAATTGAGAGAGACCTCTGGCCCAGTGGAGAGAAGGAGGAACGGATGAGAAGAGGGGAGGAGAGAGGGTGCCCCAATCTCAGGCTGCTGCCACGGCAACGGGGGCAGGGCTAAACTGAAAGGCTCTACATTCTATCATGGGCTTCCATCTAAGAGCTGTTTCACTGCATTCCTTATTCTTTTATTTTCATTGTACCGTTTCAATCCACCAGGGAGGGGTTGAATTTAGCAGGTTTTTCTTTTTTCCTTTTTCCATCTCGGCAGTAGATTGTATATGGTAGATTGTACATGGTAGATTGTATATGGTAGATTATATATGGTAGATTGTACATGGTAGATTGTACATGGTAGATTGTATATGGTAGATTGTATATGGCAGATTATATATGGTAGATTGTAGATTGTATATGGTAGATTGTACATGGTAGATTGTATATGGCAGATTATATATGGCAGATTGTACATGGTAGATTGTATATGGTAGATTGTATATGGCAGATTATATATGGTAGATTGTACATGGTAGATTGTATATGGTAGATTGTACATGGTAGATTGTATATGGCAGATTGTATATGGTAGATTGTACATGGTAGATTGTATATGGCAGATTATATATGGTAGATTGTACATGGCAGATTGTACATGGTAGATTGTACATGGTAGATTGTATATGGTAGATTGTACATGGTAGATTGTATATGGCAGATTATATATGGTAGATTGTACATGGCAGATTGTACATGGCAGATTGTACATGGTAGATTGTATATGGTAGATTGTACATGGTAGATTGTACATGGTAGATTGTACATGGTAGATTGTATATGGTAGATTGTACATGGTAGATTGTATATGGTAGATTGTACATGGTAGATTGTACATGGTAGATTGTACATGATAGATTATATATGGTAGATTATATATGGTAGATTGTATATGGTAGATTGTACATGGCAGATTGTACATGGTAGATTGTATATGGTAGATTGTACATGGTAGATTGTACATGGTAGATTGTATATGGTAGATTGTACATGGTAGATTGTACATGGTAGATTGTACATGGTAGATTGTATATGGTAGATTGTACATGGTAGATTGTATATGGTAGATTGTATATGGTAGATTGTACATGGTAGATTGTACATGATAGATTATATATGGTAGATTATATATGGTAGATTGTATATGGTAGATTGTATATGGTAGATTGTACATGGTAGATTATACATGGTAGATTGTACATGGTAGATTGTACATGGTAGATTATATATGGTAGATTATATATGGTAGATTGTATATGGTAGATTGTACATGGTAGATTATATATGGTAGATTATATATGGTAGATTGCACATGGTAGATTGTACATGATAGATTATATATGGTAGATTATATATGGTAGATTGTATATGGTAGATTGTACATGGTAGATTATATATGGTAGATTGTATATGGTAGATTGTACATGGTAGATTATATATGGTAGATTGTATATGGTAGATTGTACATGGTAGATTGTATATGATAGATTATATATGGTAGATTATATATGGCAGATTGTACATGGTAGATTGTATCACCAGAAAAAAAAACACTCACATCCATCCCTAGACAACCCCCCACTCTCATCCATCCCTAGACAACCCCCCACTCTCATCCATCCCTAGACAACCCCCCACTCTCATCCATCCCTAGACAACCCCCCACTAAAATGCATCCCTAGACAACCCCCCACTCTTCTCCATCCCCAGACAACCCCCCACTCTCATGCATCCCTAGACATACCCCACTCTCATCCATCCCTAGACAACCCCCCACTCTCATCCATCCCTAGACAACCCCCCACTCTCATCCATCCCTAGACAACCCCCCACTCTCATCCATCCCTAGACAACCCCCCACTCTCATCCATCCCTAGACAACCCCCCACTCTCATCCATCCCAAGACAACCCCCTACTAATATCCATCCCCAGACAACCCCCCACTCTCATCCATCCCCAGACAACCCCCACTCTCATCCATCCCTAGACAACCCCCCACTCTCCTCCATCCCTAGACAACCCCCCACTCTCATCTATCCCTAGACAACCCCCCACTCTCATCCATCCCTAGACAACCCCCCACTCTCCTCCATCCCCAGACAACCCCCCACTCTCATGCATCCCTAGACATACCCCACTCTCATCCATCCCTAGACAACCCCCCACTCTCATCCATCCCTAGACAACCCCCCACTCTCATCCATCCCTAGACAACCCCCCACTCTCATCCATCCCTAGACAACCCCCCACTCTCATCCATCCCTAGACAACCCCCCACTAATATGCATCCCCAGACAACCCCCCACTCTCATCCATCCCTAGACAACCCCCCACTCTCATCCATCCCTAGACAACCCCCCACTCTCATCCATCCCTAGACAACCCCCCACTAATATGCATCCCCAGACAACCCCCCACTCTCATCCATCCCTAGACAACCCCCACTCTCATCCATCCCTAGACAACCCCCCACTCTCATCCATCCCTAGACAACCCCCCACTCTCCTCCATCCCTAGACAACCCCCCACTCTCATCCATCCCTAGACAACCCCCCACTCTCCTATATCACCAGACAACCCCCCACTCTCATCCATCCCCAGACAACCCCCCCCCCCACTCTCCTCCATCACCAGACAACCCCCCACTCCCATACATCCCCAGACAACCCCCCACTCTCCTCCATACCCAGACAACCCCCCCCCCACTCTCCTCCATCCCCAGACAACCCCCCACTCTCCTCCATCCCCAGACAACCCCCCCCTCCCCACACTCCTCCATCACCAGACAACCCCCCACTCCCATACATCCCCAGACAACCCCCCACTCTCCTCCATCCCCAGACAACCCCCCCATTCCCAACATGGGTCATACCATAGGATCAGCTGCAAAAGGGGAAACGTGTCCTAACCATCCCATCCATTCACTGAGGAAGTGAACCCTAACCGACCCCCTCCACCTGCACCCCATCCCAATCCACCTCTAGCCCCGCATCGCACCCCTATCTTCTGCCCAACCCTCATCTCCAGCCCAACCCTATTATCCCCTAATAGGAAGTTATAGTAGAAGTGTCCTACTCCAGGTTGGTAGAAAACCACATCTACCTGCCGGTCTGTCCCTGTCCCATCCCTGTCCCTGTTCTAACCATCCCATATATTCAATCTGACACATCTGTGTCTACAGTCTACAACATTAAAATACATATGAAGTTGGTATGCACTTTAGTGTGTTCTTTAGCTCTGATGTCTTGTATTAGTACCAGTTAGTGTGTATGGTTAGACTGTTAAAGGAAATGTGTGTGTGTGTGTGTGTGTGTGTGTGTGTGTGTGTGTGTGTGTGTGTGTGTGTGTGTGTGTACACTGTAGGCCAGGTTAGTGTGGGGTCCTGTATTAGAGGTCTATTACAGTAAGAGAAGCCAGCCAAGGCTAATGGCTCTCTGGATCAATATTTAGATAAATTAGCTACTGTGTCTAATATCTAATATACATGAGACAGTGCATGCCACGGTGGCAGGGGAGGACGGTGTGTGTGTGTGTGACTTCCTGAGTGCTGCACTGTACATCGCCCGGCATCTGGCCAGTTCACAAACAATGAGATGTTTACATAGCAACCAAAGCAACATTACAGGAGGGTTATATGAATGAAATAGTCTTTCACTCTTCATTGTACTGCCTTGATTACTCCCCCATGTCCTTCTGTCCTTCCTTCCTTCCTTCCTTCCTCTCTCTCTCTCTCTCTCTCTCTCTCTCTCTCTCTCTCTCTCTCTCTCTCTCTCTCTCTCTCTCTCTCTCTCTCTCTCTCTCTCTCTCTCTCTCTCTCTCTCTCTCCCTCTCTCTCACTTTACCCCTCTACTTCTGTTTCTCTCTACCCCTTTCTCTCTCTCGCTCTCTCTCTCGCTCTGTCACTTCCCATCTGTCCCCTTCTCAATTCAATTCAAATGGCTTTATTGGCATGGAAACATATGTTTACATTGCCAAAGCAAGTGAAATAGATAATAAACACAAGCGAAATAAACAATCAAAAATGAACAGTAAACATTACACTCACAAGTTTCAAAGGAATAGAGACATTTCAAATGTCATATGGCTATGTACAGTGTTGTAATGATGTGCAAATAGTTAAGGTTCTCTCCTTCCCTCCTTATTTCTGTCTGTGCTGTTGCATTAACAAACAGCCAGAGGTCTGTGCTCTCCAGGAGACGGGTGTGAGCCTGTAACTCCAACCCACCAGGGAGGCACTGTAACTGGGCCACAGAACCTGGGGCTCAGCCAGAGGATAGATGGGTGTACCCCACTCTGTGGGAGAGATAGATGAGAACAAGTTGAAAACGTTCTCTCTCAGACGTCTCTGCCTCTGGCTTTGTCTCTGTCTCTGTCTGTCTCTCTCTTTCTCTCTCTCTTTCTCTCTCTTTCTCTCTCTGTCTCTCTTTGTCTCTGTCTCTGTCTGTCTGTCTCTCTCTTTCTCTCTCTCTTTCTCTCTTTGTCTCTGTCTGTCTCTCTTTCTCTCTCTTTCTCTCTCTCTGTCTCTCTTTGTCTCTGTCTCTGTCTGTCTGTCTCTCTCTTTCTCTCTCTCTTTCTCTCTCTCTGCCTCTGGCTTTTCTCTGTCTCTGTCTGTCTGTCTCTCTCTTTCTCTCTCTCTTTCTCTCTCTGTCTCTCTCTCTGTCTCTCTTTGTCTCTCTCTGTCTGTCTCTCTCTTTCTCTCTCTCTTTCTCTCTCTGTCTCTCTCTCTGTCTCTCTTTGTCTCTGTCTCTGTCTGTCTGTCTCTCTCTTTCTCTCTCTCTTTCTCTCTCTCTGCCTCTGGCTTTGTCTCTGTCTGTCTGTCTGTCTCTCTCTTTCTCTCTCTCTTTCTCTCTCTGTCTCTCTCTCTGTCTCTCTCTGTCTCTCTCTCTCTCTCTCTTTCTCTCTCTGTCTCTCTCTCTGTCTCCTTTGTCTCTCTTTGTCTCTCTTTGTCTCTCTTTGTCTCTGTCTCTCTTTGTCTCTCTTTGTCTCTCTCTGTCTGTCTCTCTCTCTCTCACTTTCTCGGTCTCTCAGTCTCTGAATTCAATTGACTATTGCAGCTCTGTGGGTGTAACATTTATTGACCATTTTAATACCTTCTTGAAACAAAGCTTGTTTTATAAGGATGGGATCCACCCCATATCATTTGGGTTCCTGGATCCTTTCACAGCATTATAAGGCTACGTTGAGACAATGACTTATCAATGGCCCGAGCCCAGCTCAGTTACTCCTTACCATTGTGTCGCTGAGTTGGCATAGTGCTTGGTGATGTTCTGTCAGAGGCCAAAGAAATATCATGTGGAGTACTGTAGGGATCCATTTTAGGGCCTCTCTTATTTCTGATATACGTTAATGATATGCCAGATACAGTAAACCTCTTGCTTTATGCTGATGATTCAGCCATACTGGTATCTGGGAAGGATACAGTTTACATAGAGGAGACCCTGAGTAAGGAAGTGCATTTTGTTACAGATTGGTTGGGAAAAACTGAATCGATTCGGGAAAAACTGAATCGATTAGGGAAAAACTGAATCGATTTTGTTTGGAACAAAACGTAGATTACTTAGGTCTGACAAGTTAACAGTAAACTGTGTAGGCAAGGAGATTGAATCTAAAACAAGTGTATCTGATATTGGTGTGTCCCTAGATCAATCCCTTTCTGGAGACCTGATTGCTGATTAAAAAAAACTATTTCTAAAGTGGTAAACAAATTGACATTATTATATCGTAACACTAGATATTTTAACATTAAAGTTAAGAATATGCTTGTCTCAACCTTGATGCGGTTAAGGTTGAAAATAAGAATTTGTTCTTAACTGACTTGCCTAGTTAAATAAAAAATGTATCAATTGTGCCTACTGTTCTGACTTGGTGGTGCACATGTAGCCTATTGCCTGTTTTAGATAAATGTAATCAGTGTCTGCTTATATGCCTTTATATGATAGCCCACTATACCAAGCAGAGCAGGCATTAGCATTAGCATTAGCCTGCTCTGCTTGGTATAGTGGGCTTTGAAAAAAGCTGAAATCGATACATTTTTTATTTAACTAGGCAAGTCAGTTAAGAACAAATTCTTATTTTCAATGACAGCCTACCGGGGAACAGTGGGTTGACTGCCTGTTCAGGGAGAGAACAACAGATTTTTACCTTGTCAGCTCAGGGATTCGAGCTTGCAACCTTTCAGTTACTAGTCCAACACTCTGACCACTAGGCTACACCGCCCCATACAGGTCATGCAAAATAATTTATCAGGTATATGCTGAATGTCCCCCCTAGGACCCACATAGGGGTACAGGAGTTCAGGGAGGTGGGCTTGTTACCGTTGGAGTCCAGAGTGGACCATCTTAAACTTAATCATATGTTTGACCGTGCCCCAGGTTACATGAATAATCACATTGATATGGTCTATAATCAACACAGTCACAATACGAGAGCTAGCATTATGTCTTGTAAAATCCCAAGAGTAAACAGTACTGCGAGGAGCACGTTTTTCCATACAGGCATTTGTCTATGGAATAGCCTTCCCTTGGAGATCAAGCAAAGAAAAAGTAAAAATTGCTTTAAAAAGCAGGCAAAGTTTTTCATTTGGACAAGGTTGTCTAAGTAAAAGAAACAACTCCACTGCCCCTTGTGGCCCCTACTGCTGGTCAGGTGTATTTATTTGAAGGGTCGTATGATGTGCAATTAATAGATTGTTTTAATGTGAAATGAATATGGTTGATTTTTAAGGTTCGCGAGAAGTGCAGTGAATAGTGCCACTTTTTAGGACGTCAATATAAGTGAATGTATTTATGGTTGTCTTGTCTTTTAATCGTTATGTGTTATTGTTTTTACCGTCGAGGACCACTTTGGAAATAAGCGTTTCAATTAACACCTTCAAGTGATGTTCTCTGGGTCCACATTGCGCATTTTGTATATATCTGTTGCCCAAAATAAATTCAATTCAATTCAATAGGACAGAGGTAGTCAATATAACTTTTTGTTCAGCACTTTTGAAATGTACAGCGACAGAATTCAGAACATGGGCCGTTTTTACAGTATTCTCCCTGTACACCAAGTCAGAACTGTAGGATATATAAAGGCATATAAGCAGACAATGATTACATTTCTCTAAAACAGGCTATAGGCTACATGCGCACCACCAAGTCAGAACAGTAGGCAACATTTTTGGGGGAAAGGCACATGGGCTACTAACAGCTTACTACACAACATAAACTTAGCATTACTTTCTTAGCTATAGCAAGTATACATATCTCCCTGTCATATGACATAATTTATGCAGCATTGCAATGCAATCATACAAGACATTTTTGGATTCACCTTGTGCTGTGCTCACTTGAACAGGAAGGAGGCGCGGCGGTTCTTCTCGGGCAAATTTTGTCATCAAAGTCTGTAATTCTCTGGATTTATGGTGATTTCAAGACAACTGGGAACTAGGAAAAAAACAATGTTGAATCATGATGATGTCAGTGATCTTCAGGTCGGAGTTCTAGAAAGAGGCCCGAGTTCCCTGACGGTTCAATACGTATTTTCAGTTGTCTTGTTGTCTTGAACTCACTGAAGTCAAATTTCCCAGTTCCGAGTTTCCAGTTGTTTTGAGCACAGCAGAAGTTATGCTGGATTGACAGCATGGCCAATGTTGAATGTTTATCCTTTTCAACATAGAAAAGAGACCTTAATCCCAGACTTGGGACCACAAACCCACTCCACTGAATAGCAGACTAGTGATTGCTTTGCAGTGCTTGCAGTTAGTTAGCCACTGGTCCTTCCAAACCACTCATTGTTGAATTTGCGATTTCCATCTTGTTGTGTAATGTTTATGTTCAATGGCCGATGAGCACCGATACATTTAATCTATAATTTCTCTTCATATGACAAGGATTGAAAAGGATTTGCCAGTAGGTTGTCAACTTGATTCATGATGATGACTGCTAGCTTGCTAGCTAAGATTTTGAAAGTATGATGTTGACATGATCAGTCCAGTCAAATTTATCTGTGGCCAATGAGCTTGTGCCTTCTTAGATGGGCACTTCTAATGTAACTCAATGGCAGCACCCAAGGGGCTTGAATTTTTTTAATTGTCCCCATGAGTGACAGAACTCTGAGCCAATCACGGCGCAACTATAAAACATTACTAACCCGTATGCTCCGTATTTTCCGCTGGCTGCCCCACCACCACAGAAAGCACTGAGCTAGGCTGAAACACCTGCATTTTGGAGCTGCCTTACTCAAGAAAACACAAAAGAGAGCATGTTTGTATGTGGCTTTATTCACTCAATGATTTTTTATTTTACATTGTTTGCAAACTGATATGTGACATGTATCAATGCCAAAATAACATGCAAAACAGACAACAACATAAAATAAAAATGTATTTTTTGTGGCGATGCAGGTGGGGCTCAAAACTGGCGTGGCACTTTACTAATGCTGCAGAAATGTGCTTTAAAGAAGTATCCAAATCCATCAGATGTAGTGAACACAATACAGTAGCCATATCTAGGAACACCAGAGTCCCAAAGGCTGCACCTGATATAGTGTATAAGAGGTCATACAATACGTTTTGTAGTGATTCCTATGGTGTTGATGTAAAGAATATTTGTTGGTCTGTGGTGTGTAATGAGGACCAACCAGACACTGCACTTGACACATTTATGACATAGCTTATTCCAGGTAATAATAAGCATTACACCCATTAAAACAATGACAGTCAAAACTGTTCATTTCTGATTGATTGATGAGGAATTTAAAAATGGTATGGTTTAGAGGGATGAGGCAAAAGGAATGGTAAATAAGTCTTGCTTGCAGAATCAATTTGCAAACGTACCGCAAATTGAGAAATCATGTGACTTAACTGAGTAAAAAGAAGAATAAACTATACTATGAAACAAGCAGAAATTCTATAAAGAATGATAGTAAAAAGGTTTTGAAGCACCTTAAATGAAATTGAATCAGATGGCTCGTTCATCACAAAACCCACTGATATTGCCCATGACTTTAATGATTTCTTTACTGGCAAGTTTAGCAAACTTAGGCATGACATGCCAGCAACAAACACTGACAAACACATCCAAGTATATCGGATCAAAATTATGAAATACAAACATTGGAATTTCGGGAATTTTGTAAAGTAAAGTGAGTGTGGAAGAGGTCAACAATGACAAGCCACTGGGGTCTGACAACTTGGATGGAAAATTGCTGAGGATAATAGTGGACAATATTGCCACTCCTATTTACCATATCTTCAATTTAAGCCTACTAGAATGTGTGTGCCCCCAGGCTTGGAGGAAAGCAAAAGTCATTCCGCTACCTAAGAATGATAAATCCCACTTTACTGGCTAAAATAGCTGACTAATCAGCCTGTTACCTTGGTAAACCTTTGGAAGAAATTGTGTTTGACCAGATACAATGCTATTTTACAGTAAACAAATTGACAACAATCTCAGCAACAATTTCAGCATGCTTATAGAGAAGGAAATTCAATAAGCACAGCACTTACAAAAATTACTGATGATTGGCTGAGAGAAATTTATGATAAAAAGATTGTGGGGACCGTTTTGTAAGACTTCAGTACGCCTTTTGACATTATTGATCATAGTCTGCTCCTGGAAAAACGTATGTTATGGCTTTACACCCCCTGCTATATTATGGATAATGAGTTGCCTGACTAACAGAACACAGAGGGTGTTCTTTAATGGAAGCCCCTCTAACATAATCCAAGTAGAATCAGGAATTCCCCAGGGTAGCTGTTTAGGCCCATTACTTTTTCACTCTTTACTAATGAATTGGCACTGGCTTTGAGGAAAGCCAGAGTGTCTATGTATGCAGATGACTCAACAATGTACATGTCAGCTACTACAGACACTGAAATGACTGAAACACTTAACAAAGAGTTGTAGTTTGTTTCAGAGTGTGTGGCAAGGAATAAGTTAGTCCAAAATATTTCTAAAACTAAAAGCATTGTATTTGGGACAAATCATTCACTAAACCCTAAACCTCAACTAAATCTTGTAATGAATAATGTGGAAATTGAGAAAGTTGAGATGACTAAACTGCTTGGAGAAACCCTGGATTATACACTGTCCTGGTCAAAACGTATTGATACAACAGTAGCTAAGGGGAGAAGTCTGTCCATGGTAAGGTGGTGCTCCACCTTCTTGACAGCACTGTCAACAAGGCAGGTCCTACAGGCCCTAGTTTCTACCTTTTTAACAACACTGTCAACAAGGCAGGTCCTACAGGCCCTAGTTTCTACCTTCTTAACAACACTGTCAACAAGGCAGGTCCTACAGGCCCTAGTTTTGTTGCGCCTGGATTACTGTTCAGTCGTGTGGTCAGGTGCGCCGGCCGTTATGTATATGTATATATATATATATATGTATATATATATATATATATATATATATGTTTATATATATATATATATGTATATATATATGTTTATATATACATATGTTTATATATATATATATATATATATATGTATATATATATGTTTATATATAAATATATATATATATATATATATATATATATGTATGTCGAACAGGGTGGGGCTCAAGCTGCATCCCTGTCTCACCCCCGTCCCTGTGGAAAGAAATGTGTGTATTTGTTGCCCATTTTAACCTGCACACTTGTTTGTGTACATGGATTTTATAATGTTTGTCCCCCAACACTGCTTTCCATCAATTTGCATAGCAGACCCTCATGCCAAATTGAGTCAAAAGCTTTTTTGAAATCAACAAAGCATGAGAAGCCTTTGGTTTGGTTTGGTTGTTTGTCAATTGGGGTGTGCAGGGTGAATATGTGGTCTGTTGTACGGTAATTTGCTAAAAAGCCAATTTGACATTTGCTCAGTACATTGTTTTCACTGAGGAAATGTACAAGTCCGCTGTTAATGAGCTGATTTCTGACGTGCTGTTCCTTCTTTTTCCGTAATGTATTTCTGTATTGTTTTAGTACTCCACCATAGTGAAGGCATAGACTCAGGTTTTATGGGTCTCTACGTTTTTGGTTGGATAGGTTTCTCAATTTCTTTCTCAGGTTTTTGCATTCTTCATCAAACCATTTGTCTTTGTTTTTAATTTTCTTAGGTTGTCTGTTTGACATTTTTAGATACGATAGGGTAGCATAAAGGTCAAATATACAGTTTTTTTGGTAGGTTTCTACACTACTTTCCTTCCATCTATACCATTTCCTAATATGGTGCAGTTCCTTTGACTTTGAAGCCTGATGATTGAATATTGCTCGGTTCAAGTAGACTGTGATATTGCTGTGATCTGATAGGAATGTTATTGGGCTGACTGTGAACACTCTGAGAAACAATGAGTTGAGGTCAGTGATAAAGTAATCTACAGTACTACTGCCAAGGGATGAGCTGTAGGTGCACCTACCATAGTCTCCTCGAAGCCTACCATTTGCATATGTACAGATCCAGCATGCGACTGAGCTGTAGGAGTTGTGACACGTTTTTGTTGGTTGTTTTGTCATAGTTGTGTCTTAGGGGGCATATTTGGGAGGGAATGCTGTCACCTCCAGGTAGGTGTTTGTCCCCCTGTGTGCTGAGGGTGTCAGGTTCTTGTCCAGTTCTGGCATTTAGATCGCCACTGACTACTACATGTCTCTGGGCCTGGAAATTGTTGATCTTCCCCTCTAGGATGGAGAAGCTGTCATTGTTAAAGTATGAGGATTCTAGTGGGGGAATATAGGTAGCACACGGGAGGACATGTTTCTCTTTTTAGATAATTAATTTCTATCCAGATGTAAAATGTTCCTGTTTTGACTAATTTAGTGGGTTAGGTCTGCTCTATACCAATTTAACATATCCCCTGAGTCTCTTCCCTGTTTCACACCTGGTAGTTTTGTTGCATGGGACTACCAGCTCTCTGTAACCTAGAGGGAATTGCATTAGTATAGGTTGGGCCTGTTTCTCTACTTTACTTCACTGACTTTATTGTTATTTTGTTGCAGTGTCATGTACATGTTTAAAGTGACATTTAAATACAAATCAAATTGACAATACAACTTTCATAACAGTTACATACCAATAAAAAGAGACTAGCCTGCTGGCCTTACTGGGTCGATAGGAACATTAGCCCAACCTATTTAGGAGGGATATCACACTTGGTACAATATGTCACCACAGAGCCCATGTCACCACAGAGCCCATCTCACCAGAGACCATGTCACCACAGAGACCATGTCACCACAGAGACATGGAAAAGCAATAACTCCACACTTAACCATGCTGCTCTTTTATTGCCCAGAATCCCTTTATTGCACACACACACACACACATAAACAACACACACACTCTTCAGGCCCGCCGCACTTCACACACGTGCCGTCAAATTTCTCTCTCTCTCTCTCTCTCTCTCTCTCTCTCTCTCTCTCTCTCTCTCTCTCTTTTTTTCTCTCTCTCTCTCTCTCTCTCTCTCTCTCTCTCTCTTTTTTTTTCTCTCTCTCTCTCTCTCTCTCTCTCTCTCTCTCTCTCTCTCTTATTGTCTCTTTCTCTCTCTCTTTTTTTTGTTCCTCTTTCAATTCAATTCAATGTGCTTTATTGGCATGATGTAACAATGTATATATTGCCAAAGCTTACTTTGGAGATTTACAATATTAAGATAATGTGTGTGTGTGTGTGTGTGCGCGCGCGTGTGTGTGTAATGAATAGTACCAGTATAACTGGCATCACTGCTGTCCTGCTAGCCTGGGTCTGTCTCAAACGTTCCCTGTTTCCTCTAGTTCTCCAAGGAGAGGTACCTGCTGGAGTCTGCACCAGAGAAACTACACACGGAGCTGGAGGAGGAGCTGAAACTCTGCAGCAGCGATATCAGGAGCCATGGCTGGTACCATGGACACATCCCACGAGAGGTACACACACACAGAGTATACACACACACACACACACACACACACACACACACACACACACACACACACACACACACACACACAGTATTTACACACACACACATAGTATATATACACACACAGAGTATATATACACACACACATACAGAGTATACACACACACACACACGGAGTATATATACACACACACACAGAGTATATACACACACACACGGAGTATATATATACACACACACACACACACATAGTATATATACACACACAGAGTATATACACACACACACATACAGAGTATATACACACACACAAAGAGTATATATACACACACACATAGTATATATACACACACACAGAGTATATACACACACACACACACACAGAGTATATATACACACACACATAGTATATATACACACACATAGTATATATACACACACACAGAGTATATATACACACACACACAGAGTATATATATACACACACACACACAGAGTATATACACACACACACAGAGTATGTATACACACACACATAGTATATATACACACACACAGAGTATATATATACACACACACACACAGAGTATATACACACACACACAGAGTATGTATACACACACACACATAGTATATATACACACACACAGAGTATATATATACACACACACACACAGAGTATACACACACGCACACACACACACACACACACAAAGACTGCAATCTATTAATATTCACCTGCCGTTGTTTTCTTAGTTGGTGACGTTTAATGCACAATAAAAGTCCTATACGTAAGCAATAAGGCCCGAGGGGGTGTGATATATAGCCAATATACCACGGCTAAGGGCTGTTCTTAAGTACGACACAACATGGAGTGCCTGGACACAGCCCTTAGCCGTGGTATATTGGCCATATATCACAAACCCCTGAGGTGCCTTATTGCTTTTATAAACTGGTTACCAACGGAATTAGAGCAGTAAAAATAAGTATTTTGTCATACCCGTGATACACCAGCATATATCAGCATTCAGGGCTCGAACCACCCAGTTTATAATGGCATTTTACTGGCCTTACACCTTCCATTCTTACGGATTCATTTACAAAATGAACTGCTTTCCATATGTTCTAAGTTGTTTAAAACTGCAAAATCCATAACTTGTAAAAAGTAAATTCCCCTGGAATGACAATAACTTGGAAACAGGGTTAGGAGGGCACAGCTGTGTTTGTCTGTCTGTTGGTGCTGGATACATAACAGTATCAACACACACACGCACACACACACACACACACACACACACACGCAGATACACACACACACACAGATACACATACACACACACTCACACACACACACACACACACACACACACACACACATACACACACACACACACACACACACACACACACACACACAGATACACATACACACACAGATACACACCCATGCACACACACACACACACACACACACACACACACACACACACACACACACACACACACACACACACACACCGGTGTGGCTTCACTGTCCTCCTGACCCACCAACACTCCTTTCTCTCTCTGCAGTGTGAGTTAAAGCATCTGTGAGTCTCCCTCCCTGTGAGGCTCCAGCATACATTAACATAATGCTACATTCACACTGGGGTAAACAGACAGAATTGGGGGAACCTGTGGCTTGCTGCTAAAACAATACACTGTGTCTCCATGGTGATGGCTCCGATGCATGCAGCAGCCTGTCCGTGAATGCAGTGCTCTTGGTGCTGCTGTCTCTGGCCTGCAGTAACAGCGCCCCCTGTTGGAGATAAGGATAAACGCGGGTATGACAAAAAGTACATTTGGTAACCAGTTTATAATAGCAATAAGGCACCTCAGGCGGTGTGATATATGGCCAATATACCACGGCTAAGGGCTGTGTCCAGGCACTCCGTGTTGCGTCATGCATAAGAACAGCCCTTAGCCGTGGTATATTGGCCATATATCACACCCCCTCGCGCCCTATTGCTTAAATATGTACCCTATTTAAATCAAAGTCTCTACATACAGGGCCTTGCTGAAGTATTCAGACCCCTAGGATTTCTTCACATTTTATTGTGTTACAAAGTGGGATTACCATTTATTTAATAGTCATTTTTTTGTCAACAATCTACTAAAAATACTCAGTTATGTCAAAGTGGAAGAAAAAAAAAAAAGTAAGATTCATACATTGTTTTATAACTAAAATATAGTAATTGTATAAATATTCAACCCCTTTGTTTAGGCAAGCCTAAATTAGTTAAGGAGTAAAATTTCGATGAACAAATCACATAATAAGTTACATGGACTCAGTCTGTGTGAAATAACAGAGGTTGATATGATTATTTTATGACCACCCCTTCCTCTGTCCCCCATACATACAACATCTAAGGTCCCTTAGGCCAGTATTCCATTTCAAACACAGATTCAAATATCAGGGAGCTTTTTTTGAAAGCCTCATAGAGAAGGGCAGTGATTGGTAGATGGGTAACAATAACAAATCAGACATTGAATATCTCTTTAAGCACATGGTCAAGTTAATAATGACGCTGTGGATGATGTATGAACCACCTAGACACATGGAAGATGCAGTCGTCCTGAACTGAGCTGCAGGACAAGGCCATCATTCTATCTCAAGGCCATCAGACTGTTAAACAGCCACCACTAACACTGAGTGGCTGCTGCCAACACACTGACTCAACTCCAGCCACTTTAATAATGGGAATTGATGGGAAATGATGTAAAATATATCACTAGCCACTTTAAACAATGCTACCTAATATAATGTTTACATACCCTACATTATTCATCTCATATGTATACGTATATACTGTACTCTATATCATCTACTGCATCCTTATGTAATACATGTATCACTAGCCACTTTAACTATGCCACTTTGTTTGCATACTCATCTCATGTGTATATACTGTACTCGATACCATCTACTGTATCTTGCCTATGCTGCTCTGTACCATCACTCATCCATATATCTTTATGTACATATTCTTTATCCCCTTACACTGTGTATAAGACAGTAGTTTTGGAATTGTTAGTTAGATTACTTGCTGGTTATTACTGCATTGTCGGAACTAGAAGCACAAGCATTTCGCTACACTCACATTAACATCTGCTAACCATGTGTATGTGACAAATAAAATTTGATTTGATTTGAAGAATGAAACTGCTCAGTGATGTTTCCATTATTATTTTATTCAACTTTATTTAACTTGGCAAGTCAGTTAAAAACTAATTCTTATTTACAATGACGGCCTAGACCGGCCAAACCCGGACGATGCTGGGCCAATTGTGTGCCACCCTATGGGACTCCCAATCACTGAGATGCAGTGCCTTAGACTGCTGCGCCACTCGGGGGCCCCATGAGGCCTTTGGTCATTTTAAAAGAGTTACAGAGTTCAATGTCTGTGATGGGAGAAAACTGAGGATGGATCAACATTGTGTGACTCCACAATAATGACCTAAATGGTGGAGTGAAAAGAAGAATACAAATATACAGAATAAAAAAGTCCAAAACATGCATCTTGTACGGTACTAAAGTAATGCTGCAAATGTTTAGGGCAAATGTTTAGGCAAATCCAAAACAACACATCACTGAGTAACTGCCTCCTTATTTTCAAGCATGGTGTTGGCTGCATCATGTATGGGTGTGCTTGACATCGGCAAATACTGTGGAGTTTTTCAGGATAAAAATAAAAGGGATGGAGCTAACTACAGGCAAAATCCTAGAGGAAACACTGATTCAAGTCTGCTTTACACCAGACACTGGGAGAAGAATTCACCTTTCAACAGGACAATAACCTACAACACAAGGCCACATCTACACTGGAGTTGTTTACCAAGAAGACAGTGAATGTTCCTGAGTGTCCAAGTTACAGTTTTGACTTAAATCTGCTTAAAAATCTTTGGTAAGACTTGAAAGTTGCTCTCCAGCCATGATCCCCAACATCTTGACAGACCTTGAAAAATTATGAAAAGAATAATGGGCAAATATTGCACAATCCAGGTGTGTAAAGCTCTTAGAGATTTACCCAAGAAGACTCACAGCTGTAATCACTGCCAAAGGTGTTTCTAACGTATTGACTTAGGGAGCTGAACACTTAGGCAACGACTATATTTTAGTTATTTAATTTACAGCATAAAAAAATATATAGTACCAGTCAAAAGTTTGGACACAGCTACTCATTCAAGGGTTTTTCTTTAATTTTACTATTTTCTACATTGTAGAATAATAGCGAAGACATCAAAACTATGAAATAACACATATGGAATCATGTAGTAACCAAAAAAGTGTTAAACAAAATCTAAATATATTCTATATTTGAGATTCTTCAAATAGCCACTCTTTGCCTTGATGACAGCTTTGCACACTATTGGCATTCTTTCAAGCAGCTTCACCTGGAATCCTTTTCCAATGGCCTTGAAGGAGTTGAGCACTTTTTAGCTGTTTTTCCTTCACACTGCAGTCCAACTCATCCCAAACCATCTCAGTTGGGTTGAGGTTTGTGGATTGTGGAGTCCAGGTCATCTGATGCAGCACTCATCACTCTCCTTCCTGGTCAAATAGCTCTTACATAGCCTGGAGGTGTGTTGGGTCATTGTCTTGTTGAAAAACAAATGATAGTCCCACTAAGCGCAAACGAGATGGGATGGCAATTTGCTGCAGAATGCTGTGGTAGTGGTAGCCATGCTGGTTAAGTGTGCCTTGAATTCTAAATAAAACACTGACAATGTTACCAGAGAGCACCATCACACCACCTCCTCCATGCTTCACGGTGGGAATCACACATGCAGAGATCATCCATTCACCTACTCTGCGTCTCACAAAGACACGGCGGATGGAACCAAAAATCAGACATTTGCACTCATCAGACCAAAGGACAGATTTCCACCAGTCTAATATCCATTCCTTGTGTTTCTTGGCCCAAGCAAGTCTCTTCTTCTATTTGGTGTTCTTTAGTAGTGGTTTCTTTGCAGTAATTCAACCATGAAGGCCTTTTTCACGCAGTCTCCTCCGAACAGTTGATGTTGAGATGTGTCTCTTACTTGAACTCTGTGAAGTATTTATTTGGGCTGCAATTTCTGGTAACTCTAATGAACTTATCCTCTACAGCAGAGGTAACGCTGGGTCTTCCTTTTCCTGTGGCGGTCCTCATGAGGGATAGTTTCATCATATCGCTTGATGGTGTTTGCAACTGAACTTGAAGAAACGTTCAAAGCTCTTGAAATTACCCGAATTGACAGACCTTCATGTCTTAAAGTAATGATGGACTGTCGTTTCTCTTTGCTTATTTGAACTGTTCTTGACATAATATGGACTTGGTCTTCTCCCAAATAGGGTTTTCTTCTGTATACCCCCCTACTTTGTCACAACACAACTTATTGGCTCAAACACATTCAGAAGGAAAGGAATTCCACAAATGAACTGTTAAAATGCATTCCAGGTGACTACCTCATGAAGCTGTTTGAGAGAATGTCAAGAGTGTGCAAAGCTGTCATCAAGGAAAAGTGTGGCAACTTTGAATAATCTCTAATATATATATTTGGATTTGTTTAACACCTTTTTGTCCCAACTTTTGACTGGTGCTGTATTTATCTTTTCTTCTTCCACTTTGACATTACAAAGTATTTTTGTGGAGATTGTTGACAAAAGAAATACAGTTAAATCCATTTTTAATCCCACTTTGTAACACAATAACATTTGAAGAAATACAAAGGGTATGAATAGGTTTGCAATGCCCTGTAACAATCCTCATAGGAAAGCTCTTTGGATAACCAGTATGTCGCCTAGCCCCTAGATACGATTCCTAGAAGACAACTTACAGTCAATTAAAGCATGCCTTCATTTGACGATACATATCTGCGATCTATAGGACTCTCAGAGTGCATAATAAATTGTCTTTGTGCCAAACTGTGATTTTAAAGCCACTTTGTGTGCAGTCTTATTTACACTGGAAAAAGGGAGCGGAGTTACCCAAATGTTATATAATAAACCTTCTAACAATGTAATCATAACTTTAACAACGTTATAGAATGACCCTCATAACACTGTTACTGAATAACACCCTTTCTCTTCTGTCGACCTCCAGGTGTCGGAGACGGTGGTGCTGCGAAACGGTGATTTCCTGATCCGTGATTCGCTGTTAAACGTGGGCGACTATGTCCTGACGACCAGGTGGAACTATGAGGTTCTGCACTTCAAGATCACCAAGGTCCTGGTCAGGTCCAGCACTGAGTCTAAGGTATGTATTGTAAACTTACATAATTTACATCATGTTGTTGGATCTAACTTTACTGTTTTGAAGGATTTAGTTATTTTTGGGGGTAAAACAATTATTACAGTTAAACTATTTAAAATACAAATAATCCCAGAGGATGACACATGAAAAACATGAAAAACACTTATTTCCAATTTGTTAACACATGAAAAACACTTATTTCCAATTTGTTAACCACAAGTGAACACATGTCCATTTATTTAACATTTGAAAGGTCCATAATGATTTCAATTAAATTCCAGGTCCAGTACCTGTTAGAGAAAGACAGTTTCGACTCCATACCTGAGCTGATGAGGTACTACGTGGCCGGACGGCGACCTGTCTCCCAGCCCAGCGGAGCCCTGATCTACTGTCCAATCATACGCACCCTCCCCTTGCGTTACCTGGAAGCAACGTTTGCCTTAGCCAATAGCAGACATGGCCTAGCCCACTCACCATCCAGTCAGAAAGGAGCGTACATTAAGAGGCGGAGCGTGACCATGAACGACGGTTTGACCACGGACAAGCTGATACCTCACAGGTCAGAGACTAGAGGAGAGGGAGTCTTTCATAGATTGTTACCCAATCTTCTTCGGGTAAAATGTTCACCTCTTCTCAGTAGACCAATCAGGTAAAATGTTCACCTCTTCTCAGTAGACCAATCGGGTAAAATGTTCACCTCTTCTCAGTAGACCAATCGGGTAAAATGTTCACCTCTCTCAGTAGACCAATCGGGTAAAATGTTCACCTCTTCTCAGTAGACCAATCGGGTAAAATGTTCACCTCTTCTCAGTAGACCAATCGGGTAAAATGTTCACCTCTTCTCAGTAGACCAATCGGGTAAAATGTTCACCTCTTCTGAGTAGACCAATCGGGTACAATGTTCACCTCTTCTCAGTAGACCAATCGAGTAAAATGTTCACCTCTTCTCAGTAGACCAATCGGGTAAAATGTTCACCTCTTCTCAGTAGACCAATCGGGTAAAATGTTCACCTCTTCTCAGTAGACCAATCGGGTAAAATGTTCACCTCTTCTCAGTAGACCAATCGGGTAAAATGTGTAACTGGCACTTCATTTATGAGATGACTTGATTTGGAGCTTTGTCAAACTTGCTCAATTCAGACGTATGGTTCAGACCATGGACCCACAGCCGTATTAAAAACAGATGGAAAATGAATGTGTTTGTTGGTGTTTGCAGCTCCTCTACTATTCACAAAGACGCCATGAGGAACTGTGCTCTGAGTATGGACCTCATCCAGGAGTATCGCTGTCCTCCTTTAGGGGAGACACCTCTCTCCCCAGCCTACAGCCACAGTGAGTCCTTTCTATGGAGATTATTGAATTATTAAGAGATTATTGAGATTATAGATAATTCATTGAGATTATAGATAATTCATTGAGATTATTGAATTATTAAGAGATTATTGAGATTATAGATAATTCATTGAGATTATTGCATACTGTGTGGGTTTGGTGGTCCTTTTGATTGAGCCTTTCAGGAGCCAGATGGGAACTTTTGTGGGTTTGCACTTTTGGAATCGTCTATTGGGCCAATTACACCATGCACACTCAATCAATCAAACGCAGCTGAAGTACATTGAGTGTACAACACATTAAGACCCGTTTCGTAATATGGAGGTGACCCTCCCTTTTGCCCTCAGAACAGCCTCAATTTGTCGGGTCATGGACTCTACAAGGTGTCGAAAGCATTCCATAGGGATACTGGCCCATGTTGACTCCACGGTTGTGTCAAATTGGCTGGATGTCCTTTGGGTGGTGAACCGTTCTTAATACACTTGGGAAACTGTTGAGCGTGAAAAACCCAGCACCATTGCAGTTCTTGACACACTCAAACTGCCACTTAAATATGTTGTCTTGCCCACTCACCCTCTGAATGGTACACATACACAATCCATGTCTCAATTGTCTTAAGGCTTAAACATCCTTCTTTAACCTGTCTCCTCCCCTTCATCTACACTGATTGGTGGATTTAACAAGTGACATCAATAAGGGATCATAGCTTTCACCTGGATTCACCTGGTCCGGGTGTTCTTAATGTTTTGTACACTCGGTGTATTTGTAAGAAAATCAATACTATTTGTGAACCCAGGTCTGGAATTTACATGTGTAACCCTGTGCTTTGCTGTCCAGTCCACAGACACAGAACCCAGTCAGGGGTTAGAGTTCTGGCTGTGGTGCCCCCCTCGCCAGTCCTGAGACACTCCAGCGACCCCCAGCTCAGCCCTGGCTCCAACAACAACCTACCAGACATGCTAGCAGCCAGCTCCCACTCCACCCCGGGCCCCTGCTCCTACGAAACCCCAGCAGATGGCTCCGAGACGGGGGGCAGCTATTGCGACTTACGGCCCACCCCGGCCCTCTGTCCTAAGGCTCCCTGTGCCGCCGGCATGCACCCCACACCTCCCACTAAGAGCTACGTGGAGAGGCTGCGTGTGGAGGAGGGCCATGGGCCTGCCCCAGGGAGGGAGGATGGGGCTGGAGAAGAGGTGTTCATCACCCCCCTAGTGGAGACAGCCTCCTCCTTCAGACCAGGGAGGTACCTCTCGCCACTGATGCCCCAGGAGAACAAGCCCTTAGAGATGAGCATTCTGAAGAGGGTTAAAGAGCTTCTGGCGGAGGTGGACGTTAGGACAGCTGCCAAACACATCACCATGGCTGACTGCACGGTATGGACACCGCACATACAGGACACATAGAGGGACACCGCACATACAGGACACATAGAGGGACACCACACATACAGGACACATAGAGGGACACCGCACACATACAGGACACATAGAGGGACACCGCACATACAGGACACATAGAGGGACACCGCACACATACAGGACACATAGAGGGACACCGCACACATACAGGACACATAGAGGGACACCGCACACATACAGGACACATAGAGGGACACCGCACATACAGGACACATAGAGGGACACCGCACATACAGGACACATAGAGGGACACTGCACACATACAGGACACATAGAGGGACACCGCACACATACAGGACACATAGAGGGACACCGCACACATACAGGACACATAGAGGGACACCGCACATACAGGACACATAGAGGGACACCGCACACATACAGGACACATAGAGGGACACCGCACACATACAGGACACATAGAGGGACACCGCACACATACAGGACACATAGAGGGACACCGCACATACAGGACACATAGAGGGACACCGCACATACAGGACACATAGAGGGACACCGCACACATACAGGACACATAGAGGGACACCGCACACATACAGGACACATAGAGGGACACCGCACATACAGGACACATAGAGGGACACCGCACACATACAGGACACATAGAGGGACACCGCACATACAGGACACATAGAGGGACACCGCACACATACAGGACACATAGAGGGACACCGCACACATACAGGACACATAGAGGGACACGGGCACAAACACACAGACACAAACACATACACACAATACGCATATACCATCCACTCTTTATTAAAGCTAGAGCCCATATCTTAACAGAAGCAGGCTAACGGAATGTTCCTTGGCCTTGTGAATGTAACACGGTGATGTCACTAATCCCTAATGAGTGTTGCTCAATGAACTCCTGTTGACAGTGGAACAGCAGAGAGGTTCATACAGGGATGACTATGCTATCCTAGGGCTGGGCGATATTGCCAAAATATTATATCACGGTATTTAAAAAAAAAAAAGAACGGCATTTGACAGTGACTGTATTTGACAGTGACTGTATTTGACAGTGTTTTTTAGTTTTTGGATAATAAACGTTCTACATTTTCTTCATGAGTAGTGAGTGATCCTAGTGTGGCAACACATACATTCTAAGAGATTTCAATGAGTCTTTCTACATTCTGATTATTTTATACTGTTCAATTCAACTTCAACCAAAACTAATTTCAGCACTTTTATCACTTCTGCATTTCCTGCACTCATTTGCAGTAGTGGAAAAAGTTTTGTCAGACTTGAGTAAAAGTAAAGATATGTTCATAGAAAATTACTAAAGTAAAAGTGAAAGTCATCCAGTAAAATACTACTTGAATAAAAGTCTAGAAGTATTTGGTTTTAAATATTCTTAAGGATCAAAAGTAAATGTAATTGATAAAATGTACTTAAGTATTAAAAATAAAAGTATAAATAATTTAAAATTCCTTCTATTAAGCAAACCCGATGGCACCATTTTCTTGTTTTTTAAATTTCCTGATAGCCAGGGGTACACTCCAACACTCAGACATCATTCAAAAACAAAGCATTTGTGTTTAGTGAGTCCGACAGATCAGAGGCAGTAGATGACCAGGGATGTTCTCTTGACAAGTGTGTGAATTGGACCATTTTCCTGTCCTGCTAAGCATTAAAAATGTAACAAGTACTTTTAGGTGCCAGGGAAAATGTATGGAGTAAAAAGTACAGTATTTTCTTTAGGAATGTAGTGAAGTAAAAGTTGTCAAAAATAAAAATAGTGATGTAAAGTACAGATACCAAAATAAATGACTAAAGTAGTACTTGAAAGTAATTTTACTTACTTACTTTACACCACTGCTCAAATGAGATAATTTCCACACTGCCACGTAGGGCTGCACGATATGGGCAAATAATCTAGGACTTATCTTTAACCAGATTTTGCAATTGAGATTTGACTTGCAAATTAGAGAAAAACTGTTGGAATCATGGAAATAGAATGACTATTCTAATTATATAGTTAGAATATAATAGTGGGCACTTTGAATACAGTGTTGTTTGAGATGACAACAAATTTAAATGCCAGGGAGGAGTTATTGTGACAGGGTAGGAACTAAAGTGTTGATAAGTGTTTCCTAGGGGACCCTATACTCTTTGGCTATATTGCATGTTTTCTCTTAGCTACTTCATGTAGCTAACATGTTCTTGCTTTGCATATTCCTCTTTGATTTAGAAGATCATTCAAATTCAATCAAATGTATTTATAAATCCCTTCTTACATCAGCTGATATCTCAAAGTACTGTACAGAAACCCAGCCTAAAACCCCAAACAGCAAGCAATGCAGGTGTAGAAGCACGGTGGCTAGGAAAAACTCCCTAGAAATGCCAGAACCTAGGAAGAAACCTAGAGAGGAACCAGGCTATGAGGGGTGGCCAGTTCTCTTCTGTGTCAGGTGGAGATTATAACAGAACATGGCCAAGATGTTTAAATGTTATTTGATGACCAGCGTGGCTAAATAATAATAATCACAGTAGTTGTCGAGGGTGCAGCAAGTCAGCACCTCAGGAGTAAATGTCAGTTGGCTTTTCATAGCCGATCTTTCAAGAGTATCTCTACCACTCCTGCTGTCTCTAGAGAGTTGAAAACAGCAGGTCTGGGACAGGTAGCACGCCCGGTGAACAGGTCAGGGTTCCATAGCCGCAGGCAGAACAGTTGAAACTGGAGCAGCAACACGGCCAGGTGGACTGGGGACAGCAAGGAGTCATCAGGCCAGGTAGTCCTGAGGCATGGTCCTATGGCTCAGGTCCTCCGAGAGAGAAAGAAAGAAAGAAAGAAAGAAAGAAAGAAAGAAAGAAAGAAAGAAAGAAAGAAAGAAAGAAAGAAAGAAAAAGAGAAAGAGAGAATTAGAGAGAGCATACTTAAATTCACACAGGACACCGGAAAAGACAGGAGAAGTATTCCAGATAAAACAAACTGACCCTAGCCCCCCGACACCTAACCTACTGCATCATAAATACTGGAGGCTAAGACAGGAGGGGTCGGGAGACACTGTGGCCCCGTCCGACGATACCCCCGGACAGGGCCAAACAGGCAGGATATAACCCCACCCACTTTGCCAAAGCACAGCCCCCCCACCACTAGAGGGATATCTTCAACCACCAACTTACCATCCTGAGACAAGGCCGGGGGGGGGGGGGGGGGCGCCAAACCGGACAAGATATTGTTGCACAAACAACATGCTGATTTAGGTCTACACCATCACTGGTGTTATCAGGCTGTATTAGCTAGCTACATTTTCTCTTACTCAGTAGATGTATTAGCTAGCTAGCTATTAGCATTAGCGGCTAACAATTAGCATATCACAAGATTTAGTACAACTTGCTAAGAAAAGACAAACTAGCTGTTTGCTGATGTAAGAAACACAAGCTAATAGTGTAATTATAGAACGCTAGTGGATTTATATTAAGAAGCAAAGTGAAAACAACATTGTTGTCATCAACATTGTTGTATGTGCTGCATTGACCATGCAGACTCAACGCAAGTGTCTCGTGGTTAAGGAACAGCATGCGCTCCTTGAGTGACAGGGGGCATAGCTATGTCTGTGTGGAAAGTGGCACGGAGAGAGCTGAGAAAGAGGACTCAAGTAGCGAAGTAAACTATACAAATTGACATTGCGCATGGCGTATCACGTTTAACAAACCAAGCATTGGTTTCCCTGCATCAATACCGGTATATCATAAAATATGGTATAGCGCCCACTATTTACTCTACTCTACTATTTGGTAACATTTGAATTAAGAGACAATTAACCACCAGTCTCAGTGACCATGAATACATTAAGTTAGAAATTACAATAAACCCTTTCTTCCTCTCTCCCTCTTCTCTCCTCTCTACATTTCCTCCCTCCCTCTCTTCTCTCTCTACATTTCCTCCCTCCCCCTCTCCTCTCTCCACCTCTCTCTCTCCATTTCCTCCCTCTTTTCTCTCTCCATTTCCTGCCTCATTCTCCTCTCCTCTCTCTCCATTTCCTCCCTCTCCTCTCTTCTCTCTCTACATATCCTCCCTCCGCCTCTCCCCTCTCCACCTCTCTCCATTTCCTCCTCTTTCTCCATTTGCTCCCTCCCTCCTTCCTCCCTCCCCATGTGATGTGCTCCCTCCCTCTGTCTGTGTGAAGGTTGCTAGGATACTGGGTGTTACCGATGAGATGCAAAGGATGATGGGAGTGGGCTCGGGACTGGAGTTGTTGACTCTTCCTCACGGACACCAGCTGAGACTGGACCTACTGGAGCGGTAAGGGTTCAGGTGGTAAGGGTTAGGGTTGTGGTTGAGGCTAGGGTTAGGTTTGAACCGGAATGTCGACATGAAGCTAGGGTTAGGGTTAGGGTTGTGGTTGAAGCTAGGGTTAGGTTTGAACCGGAATGTCGACATGAAGTTAGGGTTAGGGTTAGGGTTGTGGTTGAGGCTAGGGTTAGGTTTGAACCGGAATGTCGACATGAAGCTAGGGTTAGGAGTAGGGTTGTGGTTGAGGCTAGGGTTAGGGTTAGGTTTGAACCGGAATGTCGACATGAAGTTAGGGTTAGGAGTAGGGTTGTGGTTGAGGCTAGGGTTAGGGTTAGGTTTGAACCGGAATGTCGACATGAAGCTAGGGTTAGGAGTAGGGTTGTGGTTGATGCTGTTCTCATCCTATTCTTCCTTGCTTCATCCCTCTCCCCCCCTCCTCCTCCTCCCCTTCTCCTCAGGTTCTATACTATGTCTATAATGACAGCTGTGGACCTGCTGGGCTGTACCGGCAGTAAAGAGGAGAGGGCTGCTCTGCTCCATAAGACCATCCAGCTGGCTGCTGAACTCAAGAGCAACCTGGGGAACATGTTTGGCTTCGCCGCTGTGATGAGAGCACTGGAGCTACCACAGGTATGGACCAACCATGTACAGTACACACTCACACTCGCACATGCAGTAATACACACACAGTAATACACACACAAAACCAAATATCTCTGTGTCTCTCTCCTCTCTTCTCTTTCATCTCTCTGTCTCTCTCCTCTCCTCTTATCTTTCATCTCCCTGTGTCTCTCTCTCTCTCCTCTCCTCTTCTCTTTCGTCTCTCTGTGTCTCTCTCTCTTCTCTTCTCTTTCGTCTCTCTGTCTCTCTCCTCTCTTCTCTTTCGTCTTTATGTGTCTCTCTCTCTCCTCTCCTCTTATCTTTCGTCTCTCTTTGTCTCTCTCTCTCTCCTCTCCTCTTATCTTTCGTCTCTCTGTGTCTCTCTCTCTTCTCTTCTCTTTCGTCTCTCTGTGTCTCTCTCTCCTCTCTTCTCTTTCGTCTTTCTGTGTCTCTCTCTATCTCCTCTCCTCTCTTTCGTCTCTCTGTGTCTCTCTCTCCTCTCCTCTCTTCTCTTCTCTTTCGTCTCTCTGTTTCTCTCTGCCTCCTCTCTTCTCTTTCGTCTCTCTGTGTTTCTCTCTCTCTCCTCTCCTCTTATCTTTCGTCTCTCTGTGTTTCTCTCTCTCTCTCTCCTCTCTTCTCTTTCGTCTCTCTCTCTCTCTCTCTCTTCTCTTCTCTTATCTTTTGTCTCTCTGTGTTTCTCTCTCTCTCTCTCCTCTCTTCTCTTTCGTCTCTCTGTCTGTCTCTCTCTCTCCTCTCCTCTCTCCTCTTTCTTCTCTCTGTGTCTCTCTCTCTCTCAGATCTCTCGTCTGGAGCACACGTGGATGACGTTACGTCAGAGACACACAGAGGGAGCCATCCTCTATGAGAAGAAGCTCAAGCCGTTCATGAAGAACATGAACGATGGCAAAGGTATGGAGCGGGAGGCTGTGTGTGTCACTGTGTGTGTCACTGTGTGTGTCACTGTGTGTGTCACTGTGTGTGTCACTGTGTGTGTCACTGTGTGGGTTACTGTGTGTGTTTCTGTGTGTGTTTCTGTGTGTTTCTGTGTGTATTACTGTGTGTTTTTCTGTGTGTGTTTCTGTGTGTGTTTCTGTGTGTGTTTCTGTGTGTGTTACTGTGTGTGTTACTGTGTGTGTTACTGTGTGTTTCTGTGTGTGTTACTGTGTGTTTCTGTGTGTGTTACTGTGTGTGTTACTGTGTATGTTGTGTGTTTGACATGCACAGGACACTGGTATGTGTGTTTCTGTGTGTGTTTCTGTGTGTGTTTCTGTGTGTGTTACTGTGTGTGTTACTGTGTGTTACTGTGTGTTTCTGTGTGTGTTACTGTGTGTGTTACTGTGTGTGTTACTGTGTGTTTCTGTGTGTGTTACTGTGCGTGTTACCTTGTGTGTTACTGTGTGTTTCTGTGTGTGTTTCTGTGTGTGTTTCTGTGTGTGTTTCTGTGTGTGTTTCTGTGTGTGTTACTGTGTGTGTTACTGTGTGTGTTACTGTGTGTTTCTGTGTGTGTTACTGTGTGTGTTACTGTGTGTGTTACTGTGTGTGTTACTGTGTGTGTTACTGTGCGTGTTACCTTGTGTGTTACTGTGTGTTTCTGTGTGTGTTTCTGTGTGTGTTTCTGTGTGTGTTACTGTGTGTGTTACTGTGTGTTTCTGTGTGTGTTACTGTGTGTGTTTCTGTGTGTGTTTCTGTGTGTGTTACTGTGTGTGTTACTGTGTGTGTTACTGTGTGTGTTTCTGTGTGTGTTACTGTGTGTGTTACTGTGTGTGTTACTGTGTGTGTTTCTGTGTGTGTTACTGTGTGTGTTACTGTGTGTTTCTGTGTGTGTTACTGTGTGTGTTTCTGTGTGTGTTACTGTGTGTGTTTCTGTGTGTGTTTCTGTGTGTGTTACTGTGTGTGTTACTGTGTGTGTTACTATGTGTGTTTCTGTGTGTGTTTCTGTGTGTGTTACTGTGTGTGTTACTGTGTGTGTTACTGTGTGTATTACTGTGTGTTTCTGTTGTGTTTCTGTGTGCGTTACTGTGTGTGTTACTGTGTGTTACTGTGTGTGTTACTGTGTGTGTTTCTGTGTGTGTTACTGTGTGTGTTTCTGTGTGTGTTACTGTGTGTTTCTGTGTGTTTCTGTGTGTGTTTCTGTGTGTGTTTCTGTGTGTGTTTCTGTGTGTGTTACTGTGTGTGTTACTGTGTGTGTTACTGTGTGTGTTTATGTGTGTGTTTCTGTGTGTGTTTCTGTGTGTGTTACTGTGTGTGTTTCTGTGTGTGTTACTGTGTGTTTCTGTGTGTTTCTGTGTGTGTTTCTGTGTGTGTTTCTGTGTGTGGTACTGTGTGCGTTGTGTGTTTGACATGCACAGGACACTGGTATGTGTGTTTCTCTCTCTGTGTCAGTGTGTCTCTCTCTCTGTGTGTTCCAGAGAGCACTGTGCTGTCCAACACCTCCTTCCCTCATGTGGTTCCTCTGCTGTCTCTGCTGGAGAGGAGTGTGGTCGTGGGGGAGGGGCCAGGGGCGGGGATGGAATCCTGGGAGAAAGTGGAGGCGGGGGTTGACGTGGTGATGTCACACCTGGAGGCGGCCCGGACCATCGCTCACCATGGGGGGCTGTATCGCACCAACGCTGAGACCAAACTACAGGGTAAGGCCTGGGGGAGCGTGTGTGTATGTACGCGCTGTGTATTTGCTTGACTTGCACACACACGAGTTCCGGTTTCCCCGACTTAAATCACTGTCTGAATCTCATTCATCATTCGATAATCACAGACTCGTTCAGTCTTCATTGGAAGTGTTTTTTAGTCGAGCTTTAATGCAGGTCCAGGAAACCATTCCATAGAGTACAGAGTAGTATTACAGTATTGTGTGCTGAGTCAGCCATATTGTTATGGATTAACCACCAAGGGCTTGTCTGATTAGTGGATGTTGTGCATTGATTTATCTGACTGAGTAACAACTGTAGTGTTACAGTACATGTTGCTCCTTAATGCTGACGCATCCTAATATCTGACGGTGTGTGTGTGTGGTCAGTATGATGTATATAATGGGTCATTGACATTGATCTGAAATAATGATTGAGTTGTTGGTTGTTGTGCTATCTGTGGTAGTGTGCTGGTGATGGTTACGGTATGTTGACATTTATCACTATTGGTTCTGATTGATTCCAGTCGCTGGCGATGAGTGTATTGAGCAGGATGTCAATAACTATCTTAACTAGACTTTGTTTTCCACAATGTCTGTAATATTGATCAATCCCTCTCTTCTCTTTTTTTCTCTTCCTCTCCCTTATGTTCTGTTGTCTCCTCCTCTCCTCCTCCTCTCTTCCTCTCCTCCTCCTCTCTTCCTCTCCCTTATGTTCTGTTGTCTCCTCCTCTCCTCCTCTCTCTCCTCTCCTCCTCCTCCACCAGGCTTCCAGGAGAGGGAGGAGGTTCTGGAGATCTTCCGGACAGAGTTCCAGATGAGGTTGCTATGGGGAAGTCGGGGGTCGGAGGGCAGCCAATCAGAGCGCTATGAGAAGTTTGACAAAGTTCTGACCGCTCTGTCTCACAAGCTGGAACCTCTTGTACGCCACAGTGAACTATAGCACCCATCTCACCGAACACCCCTATACACAGCACTCACAGTGGTATGGCCCGTCTCCCCACACTGCTGCTGGATGATTCAAATGTGAGGGGAGGAAGCAGCTAACAGAGACAAGAGAATAGACTGAGAGAAGACGAGGGTACGCTAGGAGAGAAGGAGCGTCTCGCTGTATATCCCCATAAAAGTCATAAAGGGCTTTTTCAGAGCTCTTAAACTGTGTGGGATGTTACATATTCTGCCTATCTTCGAAGTACAGATAATTGTATGGTGTGCGCTTAGGGTCAAACAACACAGGGAAGGGAGTATAGGGAAGACAAAGCTCTGGTTTGTCTAAAACCTCCCTCACTAGTACTGTCACACTCTGTAGTATCACCAACTTAAAGAGACAGTAATATTTAAAACAATGTTTGTGCTCTTCAGGACACCTGTATACAATATATACAACTATCTATCTCTATGACCTGTGTCACCAGACCTCAGCTTCAGACTGAGAGGTAGTGTGTTCTGAAATCTGTTGTTCTTGTATAGACTCTCTGCATGTCTGCCATTCATTCCATATTCCATCACGCCCCCTGCTGATGACACCTGCAGTATGCTCATACAGCTGGTCTCTTATCTATCTGTTTTGAACAAGTCATATTATATGTTATGTTTCCAAATCACATCAGCTGTCTGAGGCGCACTGTGCTCTGCCTAAAAGCATTTTCTCTCTGTGGACTTGTGTCTCTGTTTGTGTGCTGTTCAGTGGCAGTTGTCTTATATGAGGGCTCTTCTGAGAAGCATTCACCCTCCCTCTTCTTTTTTTCATTTCTGGCATGTCATAAATGTTTCTCAAATCGAAACAAAATCAAATTGTATTGGTCACATGCACATATTGGGCAGATGTTATTGCGGGTGTAGTGAAATTCTTCTGGCATGTCATTCATGTTTCTGGCATGTCATTAATGTTTCTGGCATGTCATTAATGTTTCTGACATGTCATTAATGTTTCTGACATGTCATTAATGTTTCTGGCATGTCATTAATGTTTCTGGCATGTCATTAATGTTTCTGGCATGTCATTAATGTTAATGTTTCTGGCATGTCATTAATGTTTCTGGCATGTCATTAATGTTAATGTTTCTGGCATGTCATTAATGTTTCTGGTATGTCATTAATGTTAATGTTTCTGGCATGTCATTAATGTTTCTGGCATGTCATTAATGTTTCTGGCATGTCATTAATGTTTCTGGCATGTCATTAATGTTTCTGGCATGTCATTAATGTTAATGTTTCTGGCATGTCATTAATGTTTCTGGTATGTCATTAGTGTTAATGTTTCTGGCATGTCATTAATGTTTCTGGCATGTCATTAATGTTTCTGGCATGTCATTAATGTTTCTGGCATGTCATTAATATTTCCTGATGACTCCTGTCCCATTTACATCATATGAGCATGTTTTTTCAAAAAAATACCCATAATGCACTCTCACCTGTTTGTGTGAACTATTGTACTTCAGGCACATGTGTTATAATGTAAAACACTGACTGTGCTGTTCTCTTGATCGTTACATAGATTTTTTGAAAGGCGGGGCATTCCAAATACTGAGGGATAATTTTTTTCTCCTTCCTGACAAACTTTGTTGTCATGATAACATATTTGACAAACTTTGTTGTCATGGTAACATATTTGACAGACTTTGTTGACATGGTAACGTAACATGCTTGAGCCTCTGCTGTTCCCATACGATTCAGGTTTAACCGGCGTGAATGAATGTGCTTTGGTCTGAAAGCGATCCAGAACGTTCTCAGGGCAGAATGGAGCCCCCCCCCCCAGACCTAGCCTGGTCCCAGATCTGTCTGTGCCTTCTTCTTGCCAACGCCTATGGTTATTGCCAGCCAAACAATGCCCATAGGATTTGACACGACAGCACAAATAGATGTGGGACCAGGCTACCTCAGACCCCCCCAGTGACTGTATGATGGACTGTGGGTTGTTCTGTATGTAAGATGTGTGATTGATATTGAAAAGTCATTGAGAACATTCTACTCCAAAACCATGAAGAAAGTTTATTCGCAAAGTCATTGTAGGATCCTCATTCGATTTCACTCACTTTAATTCATCTTCATAGAATGTCCTCTAAAAATGTATTGTTGCTGAAATGCTTTAGTGAAATAAATGTCATGTAAAATGCAACTTCAACTTGAGGGCTTAGATGAATCTGGCAACTTCCTTTGAACTAAACACATTGTGACCTTTGATCAAATATTTCCTGGAAACTTTTCATCTGCCGACTCCTAAGCAGTGGTCATGTTACTGTCACAGTGGTCACGTTACTGTCACAGTGGTCATGTTACTGTCACAGTGGTCACGTTACTGTCACAGTGGTCATGTTACTGTCACAGTGGTCATGTTACTGTCACAGTGGTCATGTTACTGTCACAGTGGTCATGTTACTGTCACAGTGGTCATGTTACTGTCACAGTGGTCATGTTACTGTCACAGTGGTCATGTTACTGTCACAGTGGTCATGTTACTGTCACAGTGGTCACGTTACTGTCACAGTGGTCATGTTACTGTCACAGTGGTCATGTTACTGTCACAGTGGTCATGTTACTGTCACAGTGGTCACGTTACTGTCACAGTGGTCACGTTACTGTCACAGTGGTCATGTTACTGTCACAGTGGTCATGTTACTGTCACAGTGGTCATGTTACTGTCACAGTGGTCACGTTACTGTCACAGTGGTCATGTTACTGTCACAGTGGTCATGTTACTGTCACAGTGGTCACCTTACTGTCACAGTGGTCATGTTACTGTCACAGTGGTCATGTTACTGTCACAGTGGTCATGTTACTGTCACAGTGGTCATGTTACTGTCACAGTGGTCATGTTACTGTCACAGTGGTCACATTACTGTCACAGTGGTCATGTTACTGTCACAGTGGTCACCTTACTGTCACAGTGGTCATGTTACTGTCACAGTGGTCATGTTACTGTCACAGTGGTCATGTTACTGTCACAGTGGTCATGTTACTGTCACAGTGGTCATGTTACTGTCACAGTGGTCATGTTACTGTCACAGTGGTCATGTTACTGTCACAGTGGTCATGTTACTGTCACAGTGGTCATGTTACTGTCACAGTGGTCATGTTACTGTCACAGTGGTCATGTTACTGTCACAGTGGTCACGTTACTGTCACAGTGGTCATGTTACTGTCACAGTGGTCATGTTACTGTCACAGTGGTCATGTTACTGTCACAGTGGTCATGTTACTGTCACAGTGGTCATGTTACTGTCACAGTGGTCATGTTACTGTCACAGTGGTCATGTTACTGTCACAGTGGTCACGTTACTGTCACAGTGGTCACGTTACTGTCACAGTGGTCATGTTACTGTCACAGTGGTCATGTTACTGTCACAGTGGTCATGTTACTGTCACAGTGGTCATGTTACTGTCACAGTGGTCATGTTACTGTCACAGTGGTCACGTTACTGTCACAGTGGTCACGTTACTGTCACAGTGGTCATGTTACTGTCACAGTGGTCATGTTACTGTCACAGTGGTCACGTTACTGTCACAGTGGTCACATTACTGTCACAGTGGTCATGTTACTGTCACAGTGGTCACGTTACTGTCACAGTGGTCACGTTACTGTCACAGTGGTCATGTTACTGTCACAGTGGTCACGTTACTGTCACAGTGGTCATGTTACTGTCACAGTGGTCATGTTACTGTCACAGTGGTCATGTTACTGTCACAGTGGTCATGTTACTGTCACAGTGGTCATGTTACTGTCACAGTGGTCATGTTACTGTCACAGTGGTCATGTTACTGACACAGTGGTCATGTTACTGTCACAGTGGTCACCTTACTGTCACAGTGGTCATGTTACTGTCACAGTGGTCATGTTACTGTCACAGTGGTCACGTTACTGTCACAGTGGTCATGTTACTGTCACAGTGGTCACGTTAATGTCACAGTGGTCATGTTACTGTCACAGTGGTCCTGTTACTGTCACAGTGGTCATGTTACTGTCACAGTGGTCATGTTACTGTCACAGTGGTCACGTTACTGTCACAGTGGTCACCTTACTGTCACAGTGGTCATGTTACTGTCACAGTGGTCATGTTACTGTCACAGTGGTCACGTTACTGTCACAGTGGTCATGTTACTGTCACAGTGGTCATGTTACTGTTACAGTGGTCATGTTACTGTCACAGTGGTCACCTTACTGTCACAGTGGTCATGTTACTGTCACAGTGGTCATGTTACTGTCACAGTGGTCATGTTACTGTCACAGTGGTCATGTTACTGTCACAGTGGTCACGTTACTGTCACAGTGGTCATGTTACTGTCACAGTGGTCATGTTACTGTCACAGTGGTCATGTTACTGTCACAGTGGTCATGTTACTGTCACAGTGGTCATGTTACTGTCACAGTGGTCATGTTACTGTCACAGTGGTCACGTTACTGTCACAGTGGTCATGTTACTGTCACAGTGGTCATGTTACTGTCACAGTGGTCATGTTGCTGTCACAGTGGTCATGTTACTGTCACAGTGGTCATGTTACTGTCACAGTGGTCACGTTGCTGGCACAGTGGTCATGTTACTGTCACAGTGGTCACCTTACTGTCACAGTGGTCATGTTACTGTCACAGTGGTCACGTTACTGTCACAGTGGTCATGTTACTGTCACAGTGGTCATGTTACTGTCACAGTGGTCACGTTGCTGTCGATGATGATTAGTTATTTTCAGTTATTTTATCGTCAATGTCTGCTGATTGGTTTCTAATCAAATATGTATTAGGCTGACTCTCAGATCTATGCAATCACATTAATTAATGAATTCATTAACTAATTAATGGTTTAGTCCCATAGGAAACAAACACCCTGAGGATGTGAGCTGTGTGTGAGTGCCAGGCAGACGGTGCATCCCAGGTTATATTAATTAAGCACCAAACAAAGGAAAACAGGCTGAAACAGGGAGGGATTATCTGAACTTGTTCAATTGTTTTTGTCTTCTGTTGCAAAATGTTTTGCTACTGTGTGTCCCAGTCAGCCAGTGAGTATAAATGGTGAGTCCAATGACCAATTGTCCCTTCTGTCCAGAAGAGGGCACTGTTACTCAGTCAGCCAAACAATCCAGAGTGACTATTGAATTGAATTTTGTGATTTTGTGGGGTTTTTTTTGCGATTATGAATAAAGCCTACTGGTTTAGGAACAATGATGATGTGCTATATGTAATGATGTTTGTCTCACCTTATGTTGTACAGATTACACGTCTGGGTTTTCCCTGTTGTAAATAGTCCATCTGGAATGATGAACCTGTAAAGAAACAGGACAAAATACTCCCATGTTTGTGACACCCACGTTTTTTTTTTATGTACTGTACATAAAGGTTCACTTGTTTTTCAAATAAACAAAGCTTTTGTCCGTGCTTTGTAGGCCTATGGCTTGATTCTATTGACTCTATTCGCTACTCTATGTTCAAGGTAGAAATCGCTAGATGGCAGTACTGTCTCACTAATAATGTTGAACCAGAGTTGCATCATGAGCTTTAAACATCACCCCTGTCTTCATCCTTGTCTAGCTACTCACATACACAGTGTTTCAGCTAGCTTCATGGGTACCTTCAGCACAGTTCAAAGGTGTTTCATACTGGTAAGATAGAACTACTGGACATCAAAGAAGATGTGATGAGTTGCCATTTTGAAATCAAAGCCTTTCGACCTGTGAAATGTCTGTCAATACTGCCGTCCCTGTGTGCCTGTCTGCACATATGTCCGTGTGTGTGTTGGCCTGTCTTTGAGCTACCGAGAATGTGCACTGAAGCTCGGGGCTGGGCATTAGATAACAAGGGTCTCACGTGACTCTATATGGTCAGTGCGGGGCGGAGACGAGATGGTGGTGGAGACAGGGGGAAAAGAACAGGCAGAGCAGTGTGAGTTTGTGTTAAGAGTCAGGACTCAGTCCATGTTACGAGTCAGGACTCAGGCCATGTTACGAGTCAGGACTCAGTCCATGTTACGAGTCAGGACTCAGGCCATGTTACGAGTCAGGACTCAGTCCATGTTACGAGTCAGGACTCAGGCCATGTTACGAGTCAGGACTCAGGCCATGTTACGAGTCAGGACTCAGGCCATGTTACGAGTCAGGACTCAGTCTATGTTACGAGTCAAGACTCAGTCTATGTTACGAGTCAGGACTCAGCCCATGTTAACAGTCAGGACTCAGCCCATGATAACAGTCAGGACAGCCCATGTTAACAGTCAGGACTCAGTCTATGTTACGAGTCAGGACTCAGTCCATGTTAACAGTCAGGACTCAGCCCATGATAACAGTCAGGACAGCCCATGTTAACAGTCAGGACTCAGTCCATGTTAACAGTCAGGACTCAGCCCATGATAACAGTCAGGACTCAGCCCATGCTGTCTCACCCCCCTCCCCCTCCCTACGCCAAGAAGTCAATGGTACGGCCAGGCTGTCTCGCCCCCCCCCTCCCCCTCCCTACGCCAAGAAGACAATGGTACGGCCAGGCTGTCTCACCCCCTCCTCCCCCTCCCTACGCCAAGAAGACAATGGTACGGCCAGGCTGTCTCACCCCCTCCTCCCCCTCCCTACGCCAAGAAGACAATGGTACGGCCAGGCTGTCTCACCCCCCCTCCCCCTCCCTACGCCAAGAAGACAATGGTACGGCCAGGCTGTCTACCCCCCCCCCCCCCCACCCCTCCCTACGCCAAGAAGACAATGGTACGGCCAGGCTGTCTCACCCCCCCTCCCCCTCCCTACGCCAAGAAGACAATGGTACGGCCAGGCTGTCTCACCCCCACCACCCCTCCCTACGCCAAGAATACAATGGTACGGCCAGGCTGTCTCACCCCCCCCCCCTCCCCCCCCCCTCCCCCCCCTATGCCAAGAAGACAATGGTACGGCCAGGCTGTCTCACCACCCCCCCCCCTACCCCTCCCTACGCCAAGAAGACAATGGTGCAGCCAGGCTGTCTCTCACCCCTCCCCCTCCCTACACCAAGAAGACAATGGTACGGCCAGGCTGTCTCACCACCCCCTACTCCTCCCTACGCCAAGAAGACAATGGTACGGCCAGGCTGTCTCAACCCCCCCCCCCCCCCCTACTCCTCCCTACGCCAAGAAGACAATGGTACGCCCAGGCTGTCTCACCCCCCCCCCCCCCCCTCCCTACGCCAAGAAGACAATTGTACGGCCAGGCTGTCTCACCCCCCCCCCTCCCCCTCCCTACGCCAAGAAGACAATGGTATGGCCAGGCTGTCTCACCCCCCTCCCCCTCCCTATGCCAAGAAGACAATGGTACGGCCAGGCTGTCTCACCCCCACCCTCCCTACGCCAAGAAGACAATGGTACGGCCAGGCTGTCTCATACCCCAGCGCTCAGAGTCACAGGCGTGGGAGGTAGAGAAACAACGTCAAACAAAATATTTATTGTGATGAAATGATGTCCAATTCAAAAAGGCCACGATGAGGACATCCCAGTGTGTGTTGATGCTGAGGAAGAAAGGAAAGGAGTTGATGTACTTTCATATTAGTTTCATAACCTACGCAGCAGTAACTATGGGGTGTGTGAATGGCAATAAGCCACACAGAGGGCTTTCTCTCTGCTATCCCCGTCTGTCTCCATGATCCATGTAACAGGCTCATTCTTCTCTTTCTTTATATGCTGCTCACTGAAACAGACCACGGCTCTCTTTCCCATCCTCACCAGTTCACTACTAATCTAATCCTCTCTGCCTCTTTTCACTGGAAATCTATTGTGTTCTCCGTTGTCGGTTATCCATGTGTGACATAGCTGCATGTTCATGGCAGTATATCACAGGATTTATCACATCTGATTGATCACATAGCAGCACCAATTGTATTGTGTTGGTGTGGGGTTCAATGCAGCACCAATTGTATTGTGTTGGTGTGGGGTTCAATGCAGCACCAATTGTATTGTATTGTGTGGGTTCAATGCAGTACCAATTGTATTGTGTTGGTGTGGGATTCAATGCAGCACCAATTGTATTGTGTTGGTGTGGGGTTCAATGCAGCACCAATTGTATTGTGTTGGTGTGGGGTTCAATGCAGTACCAATTGTATTGTGTTGGTGTGGGTTCAATGCAGCACCAATTGTATTGTGTTGGTGTGGGGTTCAATGCAGTACCAATTGTATTGTGTTGGTGTGGGTTCAATGCAGCACCAATTGTATTGTGTTGGTGTGGGTTCAATGCAGCACCAATTGTATTGTGTTGGTGTGGGGTTCAATGCAGTACCAATTGTATTGTGTTGGTGTGGGTTCAATGCAGCACCAATTGTATTGTGTTGGTGTGGGGTTCAATGCAGTACCAATTGTATTGTGTTGGTGTGGGGTTCAATGCAGCACCAATTGTATTGTGTTGGTGTGGGGTTCAATGCAGTACCAATTGTATTGTGTTGGTGTGGGTTCAATGCAGCACCAATTGTATTGTGTTGGTGTGGGGTTCAATGCAGTACCAATTGTATTGTGTTGGTGTGGGGTTCAATGCAGCACCAATTGTATTGTGTTGGTGTGGGGTTCAATGCAGCACCAATTGTATTGTGTTGGTGTGGGGTTCAATGCAGCACCAATTGTATTGTGTTGGTGTGGGGTTCAATGCAGCACCAATTGTATTGTGTTGGTGTGGGGTTCAATGCAGCACCAATTGTATTGTGTTGGTGTGGGTTCAATGCAGCACCAATTGTATTGTGTTGGTGTGGGGTTCAATGCAGCACCAATTGTATTGTGTTGGTGTGGGGTTCAATGCAGCACCAATTGTATTGTGTTGTGTGGGTTCAATGCAGTACCGATTGTATTGTATTGTGTGGGTTCAATGCAGTACCGATTGTATTGTATTGTGTGGGTTCAATGCAGCACCAATTAGAGGTCGACAGATTATGATTTGTCAACGCCGATACCGATTCTTGGAGGACTAAAAAAAGCAGATACTGATTAATCGGCCGATTTTTATATATATATTTGTAATAATGACAATTACAACAATACCTAATGAACAATTAACTTTTATTTTAACTTAATATAATACATAATACATTTAGTCTCAAATAAATAATGAAACATGTTCAATTTGGTTTAAATAATGAAAAACAAAGTGTTGGAGAAGAAAGTAAAAGTGCAATATGTGCCATGTAAGAAAGTTAACGTTTAAGTTCCTTGCTCAGAACATGAGAACATTTGAAAGCTGGTGGTTCCATTTAACATGAGTCTTCAATGTTCCCAGTTAAGAAGTTTTAGGTTGTAGTTATTATAGGAATTACAGGACGATTTCTCTCCATACCATTTGTATTTCAAATACCTGTGAGTATTGGATATTCTTATAGGCACTAGTATTGCCAGCCTAATCTCGGGAGTTGATAGGCTTGAAGTCATAAACAGCGCTGTGCTTCAAGCATTGCTAAGAGCTGCTGGCAAACGCAGTAAAGTGCTGTTTGAATGAATGCTTACGAGCCTGCTGCTGCCTACCACCGCTCAGTCAGACTGCTCTATCAAATATCAAATCATATACTTAATCATAATAAACTAAATACACAGAAATACGAGCCTTTGGTCATTAATATGGTCAAATACGGAAACTGTCATTTTGAAAACAAAACGCTTATTCTTTCTATTCTTAATGTAATCTAATTTGACGTGGAGGTGAAAGCAGCCCCCCCGCACCTCTCTGGTTCAGAGGGGTTGGGTTAAATACGGTTGAATGCATTCAGTTGTAAAACTGACTAGGTATCCCCCTTTCCTTTCCCCTTCGCTTCCCTAATCCATTATGACCCCAGATCAGCTCTATGAATATAGACAACGGTTATGCGCTGGTCTGGGATCAGAGAGAGCGTGTTATGGTGGCCCGACAGCAGAGGAAGAACTCAGACAAGCTTAGCGTTAATGTGAAGTGACATCACACTGATGGGTTAATACTAATATGTTAATATTTGGCTATCTGAATCTTTAAGGGGTTCCTTGTAGCCACCCCTCTTCTCACAGCCACGCCACACACACATGGTCTGAACCATCGCTTTCCGGTAGAAAATGACTGTGCCACACAGAAGGCTGCTGAGGGTAGAATGGCTCATAATAATGGCTGAAACAGAGCAAATTCAATGGCATCAAACACCTGCACACATCAGTCTGTCTGTGGTCTTCTTCTCCCTAGACATAAGTCTGTCTGTGGTCTCCTTTCCCCTGGACATCAGTCTGTCTGTGGTCTCCTTCTCCCTGGACATCAGTCTGTCTGTGGTCTCCTTTCCCCTGGACATCACTCTGTCTGTGGTCTCCTTCTCCCTGGACATCAGTCTGTCTGTGGTCTCCTTTCCCCTGGACATCAGTCTGTCTGTGGTCTCCTTTTCCCTGGACATCAGTCTGTCTGTGGTCTCCTTTTCCCTGGACATCAGTCTGTCTGTGGTCTCCTTTTCCCTGGACATCAGTCTGTCTGTGGTCTCCTTTTCCCTGGACATCAGTCTGTCTGTGGTCTCCTTTCCCCTGGACATCAGTCCGTCTGTGGTCTCCTTTCCCCTGGACATCAGTCTGTCTGTGGTCTCCTTTTCCCTGGACATCAGTCTGTCTGTGGTCTCCTTTCCCCTGGACATCAGTCTGTCTGTGGTCTCCTTTTCCCTGGACATCAGTCTGTCTGTGGTCTCCTTTTCCATGGACATCAGTCTGTCTGTGGTCTCCTTTTCTCTAGACATCAGTCTGTCTGTGGTCTCCTTTCCCCACATTTTCTGAACCCCTCACCATCCACCTCACCATCTTCTACTCCTGTATTTCCTCATTACCACATGAATGGCGTCTAGAAATGGCTACTGAAGCCTTGTACACCAACAGAAGGCAGGAGATTTGCAATTCAATCTCCACCCAAATCGAGACAGGCCTGTCACCAATATGACAGAGGACAGGGGAGGGGGGAGGCTGTGCCTGCATCACAGCATCACCACACACACAAACACACACATACTCATGCATGCGTACACACACTACTGCAACCACCAATATCACTTTTACAAAACATCATGTATGAGTTTTCCTATTTTGTTGCATATGGTGTTATGAGACTGTTATAGTCAAACCTTTTTGAAATAGTAGGCAGTTAGAAACACCCTCAAACTTTCAGTGACTTTTCTAAAATTCAATATTTTGTTACGTTACAGCCTTATTATAAAATGGATTAAACAAAAATGTTCCTCATCTATCTACACACAATAGCCCAGAATCACAAAGCGAAAACAGGTTTTTCGAAATTTCTGCAAATTAAAAACCTTATTTACATAAGTATTCAGACCCTTCGCTATGCGACTTGAAATTGAGCTCAGGTGCATCCTGTTTCCATTGAGCATCCTTGAGATGTTTCTACACCTTATTTGTAGTCCACCTGTGGTAAATTCAAATGATTGGACATGATTTGGAAAAGCACACAGCTGTCTATATAAGGTCCCAGAGTTGACAGTGCATGTCAGAGCAAAAACCAAGCCATGAGGTTGAAGGAATTGTCTGTGAGCTCCGAGATAGGATTGTGTCAAGGCAGAGATCTGGGGAAGGCTACCAAAAATGTTTCTGCAACATTGAAGATCCTCAAGAATACAGTGGCCTCCATCAAAAATAAATGGAAGAAGTTTGGAACCACCAAGACTCTTCCTAGAGCTGGCCGTCCAGCCAAACTGAGAAATGGGGGAGAAGGGCCTTGGACAGGGATGTGTCAAAGAACACAATGGTCTCTCTGACAGAGCTCCAGAGTTCCTCTGTGGAGATGGGAGAACCTTCCAGAAGGACAACCATCTCTGCAGCACTCCACCAATTAAACCTTAATGGTAGAGGAGTGAGATGGAAGGCATTCCCCAGGAAAAGAGACATGACAGCCCGTCTGATGAAACCAAGATTGAACTCTTTAGCCTGAATGCCAAGCGTCACGTCTAGAGGAAACCTGGCACCATCTCTTCGCTGAAGCATGGTGGTGGCAACATCACGCGGTAGGGGATGTTTTTCAACGGCAGGGACTGTGAGACTAGTCAGGGAATGATGAACAGAGAGATCCTTGATGAAAACCTGCTACAGAGCACTCAGGACCTCAGAGTAGTCAGTAGACCTTACAGTGAAATGCTTACTTACGAGCCCCTAACCAGCAATGCAGTTTCAAAAAATACAGATAAACGGGCCTCCCGGGTGGCGCAGTGGTTAAGGGCGCTGTACTGCAGCGCCAGCTGTGCCATCAGAGTCCCTGGGTTCGCGCCCAGGCTCTGTCGTAACCGGCCGTGACCGGGAGGTCCGTGGGGCGACGCACAATTGGCCTAGCGTCGTCCGGGTTAGGGAGTGCTTGGTCGGTAGGGAGGTCCTTGTCTCATCATGCACCAGCGACTCCTGTGGCGGGCCGGGCGCAGTGCGTGCTAACCAAGGTTGCCAGGTGCACGGTGTTTCCTCTGGCGCATTGGTGCGGCTGGCTTCCGGGTTGGATGCGCGCTGTGTTAAGAAGCAGTGCGGCTGGTTGGGTTGTGTATCGGAGGACGCATGACATTCAACCTTCGTCTCTCCTGAGCCCGTACAGGAGTTGTAGCAATGAGACAAGATAGTAGCTACTACAACAATTGGATACCACGAAACTGGGGAGAAAAAAGGGGGGTAAATTATTATTTTTTTAAATACAGATAAGAATTAGAGATAAAAGTAACAAGTAATTTAAGAGTAGCAGTGAAATAACAATAGCGAGACTATATACAGGGGGGTACCGATACAGAGTCAATGTGTGGGGGCACCGGTTATTTGAGGTAGTATGTACATGTAGGTAGAGTTATTAACGTGACTATGCAGAGATGACAGAGAGCAGCAGTGGTGTAAAGAGGGGGTGAGGCGTGAGGGGGCACTGCAAATAGTCTGGGTAGCCACTTGACTATGGCTTTGGGGTAGAAGCTGTTTAGAAGTCTTTTGGACCTAGACTTGGCGCTCCGGTACCGCTTGCCGTGCGACAGCAGAGAGAACAGTCTATGACTAGGGTGACTGGAGTCGTTGACAATTTTTAGGGCCTTCCTCCGACACCTGGTATAGAGGTCCTGGATGGCAGGAAGCTTGGCCTCAGTGATGTACTGGGCATTTCGTAATACCCTCTGTAGTGCATTGCGGTCGGAGGCCGAGCAGTTGCCATACCAGGCAGTGATGCAACCAGTCAGGATGCTCTCGGTGGTGCAGCTGAAGAACCTTTTAGCTGTGCAGCGGCTAAATCCAAGATGGCATAGCAGTCGGACGTGTGTTTGTCTTGTCCCATCTTGTCCTGTGTAAATAGTCGGTTTCCTCGTTTTTCTGTATATATTTTAATGTCACTTTTCATCTATGACCTGAAAATACTTTCCTGCGACCCGCCTCACACAATGTGGTACGGATCTGCTATTTTTATTGAACTGGAACCCCCATCAGAAGCTAGCCAGCTAACTAGCTACTAGCTAGTAGTCAGTTAGCCACTGCTAGCGGTCTTCACCGTTAACTCAGACACCAGCCAGCTTCAGCTCAGTCAATTTTTTTATTTTTTTATTTATCCATTATTTTACCAGGTAAGTTGACTGAGAACACGTTCTCATTTGCAGCAATGCCAGTCTGCAAAGCGCAATATCAACCCAGAGCATATCTGACTGCTTTTCTCTACCACATCACCGGATTCCTGACGCAAGCTCTGGACCATTACACTGTATCATCGCAGCTAGCTAGCTGAAAGCGAGTGGCTATTGCTGGCTAACACCTCTGTTCCGAAGCATGCACCAGTTACCCTTGAGCTAGCCTCAAGCTAGGCCCATTTCCGGGCTAGCTGAAGAGGTCCATCAGCCAATTTCTTGGGCTACAATACTTCTTTTGCCAATTGGCCTGGACCCTTTATTGCCGACACGGAGCCTTGCCAATCCATCACGACTGGTCTGCCAACGTAATTGTCCGGGGTGGTTTCAACAGGCTTTTCCGTTGCAAATCTAACTATTTTTTCAGAATGGCACAAATTCCCCGATATCAGGGTACTCATGTCAACATGTTTGCTTTCAGAGCATATTTGATCCCAATTATAAGGGGGAGAGATACCTAAGACCCATCTGCTATTCCCGGCCTGCTAGCTTTCTAAATCGCCATGTCTCATTGCTTGCGTCCATAATCAAACGATCACCCCTCATCACTGTCAAACGCTCCCTAAAATGTGCATCCTGTGGCAGAAATTGACATCCTGTAACAGTAATTCCAAAAACTTTTGGGACACTGTAAAGTCCATGGAGAGTAAGAGCACCTGCTCCCAGCTGCCCACTGCACTGAGGCAAAGAAACACTGTCACCACCGATAAATCTGTGATAATCGAGAATTTCAATAAGCATTTTACTATGGCTGGTCATGCTTTCCACCTGGCTACCCTGGCCAACAGCTCTGCACAACTCAATGGAGGGAAGTGGCCGTATATTCGATCTTCTGTGAATTCTCAGAATGCAGCCGAACCTTCGACCCCTCTTTCTCCGCCTCTTCTTCACGCAGATCACGGGGATTGGGCCTGTTCCCGAAGAAGCAGCGTATCCTTCGCGTAGGGCTCGTCAGAGTCGTGAAAGGAAAAAAAGAGGACTCTGCTAGTTCGTGGTGAGTAATCGCAGTCCTAATGTCTAGAAGTTATTTTCGGTCATAAGAGACAGTAGGGCAAAACATTATTTACAAAATAAGTTAAAAAATAAGTTACAAACAACGCAAATAAGCGAACAAATAAACACAATCGGCTGGGGGCACGTAAAACGTCTGCCATATTCTCCAGTGCCATCTGCAGACAAAAGGCACTGTATTGGAATGGAATAGGCTTTACTAGTTATATTTCTATCTTCAACATGCAGTTCCAGATAGAGCCCTGACATTTGTTGAAGGCAGCCAATCCAATAGTTTCAGAAAAATAGTCACTTCCTGAGATCTGTATTGACATTTTTTTTGTAGTTGCTTTCTCAGATCTGTATTTAAATAGTTTTAAAAAGTAGTCACTTTCTGAGATCTGTATTCAAATAGTTTTAAGTCTGTTTTCAAATACACTCCATGGCCAAAAGTATGTGGACACCGCTTCAAATTAGTGGATTCAGCTATGTCAGCCAGAAGATATTTGGAACCACCAAGACTCTTCTTAGAGCTGGCTGCCTGACCAAACTGAGCAATCACTTGGAGTATGCCAAAAGGAACCCAATGGACTCTGAAACCAAGGTTGAACTCTTTGGCCTGAATGCCAAGCGTCACGTCTGGAAGTAACCTGGCACCATCCCTACAGTGAAGTGGTGGCAGCATCATGGTGTGGGGATGTTCATCAGGGCAGGGACTGGGATAATAGGTGGGGTGGAGGGAAAGATGAACGGAGAAAAGTACAGAGAGAGATCATTGATGAAAACCTGCTCCAGAGCGCTCAGGACCTCAGACTGGGGCGAAGATTCAGCTTCCAAATGGACAACAACCCTAAGCACACAGCCAAGACAACGCATGAGTGGCTTCAGCCAAGACAACGCATGAGTGGTCTCTGAATGTCCTTGAGTGACCCAGCCAGAGCCCGGACTTGTCATTGTGGGTTATTGTGTGTAGATTGATGAGGGGGAAAACGATTTAATAAATTTTAGAAGAAGGCTGTAATGTAACAAAATGTCTGAATACTTTCCAAAGTCACTGTACTTTTGGCCATGTAGTTTAGTCACCTCCAAAGTAATCTATTCTTTAAAAATCTCACTTGAGTTATGAGGATGTCCCTGATGAACTTGCGATCACAAAAGGGCTCCCAGAAAGTTTGAAAACCCCTCATGGGACAGGGATGAATGCTTTGAGAAAGAGACACACTCAGACAGATAGACTCTGGGCTCTTAGCCAGCTCAGCACCAGAGCATCATTCTTCAGGCAATGTGAGCTCTCTTTATATGGGCCCGTTCTGCACCTGCAGTAGACACACTCTATCTTTGCCTCCATCCCCATCTGATCTGTCCTCTTTTACTCTCCACCCTCTTTCTCCCAGTCATCTTTGTACTTTGGAATGAGATGTTTGACTCTTGGTCAGGTCATGTAGTTGTCTTCACCTCCAAAGTAAGCTATATACAGTGCCTTGCGAAAGTATTCGGCCCCCTTGAACTTTGCGACCTTTTGCCACATTTCAGGCTTCAAACATAAAGATATAAAACTGTATTTTTTTGTGAAGAATCAACAACAAGTGGGACACAATCATGAAGTGGAACGACATTTATTGGATATTTCAAACTTTTTTAACAAATCAAAAACTGAAAAATTGGGCGTGCAAAATTATTCAGCCCCTTTACTTTCAGTGCAGCAAACTCTCTCCAGAAGTTCAGTGAGGATCTCTGAATGATCCAATGTTGACCTAAATGACTAATGATGATAAATACAATCCACCTGTGTGTAATCAAGTCTCCATATAAATGCACCTGCACTGTGATAGTCTCAGAGGTCCGTTAAAAGCGCAGAGAGCATCATGAAGAACAAGGAACACACCAGGCAGGTCCGAGATACTGTTGTGAAGAAGTTTAAAGCCGGATTTGGATACAAAAGGATTTCCCAAGCTTTAAACATCCCAAGGAGCACTGTGCACTCGATAATATTGAAATGGAAGGAGTATCAGACCACTGCAAATCTACCAAGACCTGGCCGTCCCTCTGAACTTTCAGCTCATACAAGGAGAAGACTGATCAGAGATGCAGCCAAGAGGCCCATGATCACTCTGGATGAACTGCAGAGATCTACAGCTGAGGTGGGAGACTCTGTCCATAGGACAGCAATCAGTCGTATATTGCACAAATCTGGCCTTTATGGAAGAGTGGCAAGAAGGAAGCCATTTCTTAAAGATATCCATAAAAAGTGTTGTTTAAAGTTTGCCACAAGCCACCTGGGAGACACACCAAACATGTGGAAGAAGGTGCTCTGGTCAGATGAAACCAAAATTGAACTTTTTGGCAACAATGGAAAACGTTATGTTTGGCGTAAAAGCAACACAGCTGAACACACCATCCACACTGTCAAACATGGTGGTGGCAGCATCATGGTTTGGGCCTGCTTTTCTTCAGCAGGGACAGGGAAGATGGTTAAAATTGATGGGAAGATGGATGGAGCCAAATACAGGACCATTCTGGAAGAAAACCTGATGGAGTCTGCAAAAGACCTGAGACTGGGACGGAGATTTGTCTTCCAACAAGACAATGATCCAAAACATAAAGCAACATCTACAATGGAATGGTTCAAAAATAAACATATCCAGGTGTTAGAATGGCCAAGTCAAAGTCCAGACCTGAATCCAATCGAGAATCTGTGGAAAGAACTGAAAACTGCTGTTCACAAATGCTCTCCATCCAACCTCACTGAGCTTGAGCTGTTTTGCAAGGAGGAATGGGAAAAAATTTCAGTCTCTCGATGTGCAAAGCTGATAGAGACATACCCCAAGCGACTTACAGCTGTAATCGCAGCAAAGTATTAACTTAAGGGGGCTGAATAATTTTGCACGCCCAATTTTTCTGTTTTTGATTTGTTAAAAAAGTTTGAAATATCCAATAAATGTCGTTCCACTTCATGATTGTGTCCCACTTGTTGTTGATTCTTCACAAAAAAATACAGTTTTATATCTTTATGTTTGAAGCCTGAAATGTGGCAAAAGGTCGCAAAGTTCAAGGGGGCCGAATACTTTCGCAAGGCACTGTATATATATTTTTTTTCTCACTCGAGTTATGGGGGGGTCCCCAAAGTGGACACCTGCTCGTTGAACATCTCATTCCAAAATCATGGGCATTGCTATGGAGTTGGTCACCCCTTTGCTGCTATAACAAATCAAGTCAAATGTTATTGGTCACATGCACATGGTCAGCGGATGTTAATGCGGGTGTAGCTAAATGCTTGTGCTTCTAGTTCCGACCGTGCAGTAATATCTAACAAGTAGTCTAACAATTTCACAACAACTACCTTATACACACAAGTGTAAAGGAATGAATAAGAACATGTACATATAGATATATGGGTGAGAGATGGCCGGACAGCATAGACAAGATGCAGTAGATGGTATAGAGTACAGTATATCCATATGAGATGAGTAATGTAGGATATGTAAACATTATATAAAGTGGCATTGCTTAAAGTGACTAGTGATACATTTATTCCATCCAATTTTTTATTATTAAAGCAGCCACTCAATGTTAGTGATGGCGGTTTACACTCTGATGGCCTTGAGATAGAAGCTGTTTTTCAGTCTCTCGGTCCCAGCTTGATGCACCTGTACTGACCTCACCTTCTGGATGATAGCGGTGTGAACAGGCAGTGGCTCGGCTGGTTGTTGTCCTTGATGATCTTTTCGGCCTTTCAGTGACATCGGGTGGTGTAGGTGTCCTGGAGGGCAGGTAGTTTGCCCCAGGTGATGCGTTGTGCAGACCTCACCACCCTCTGGAGAACCTTACGGTTGTGGGCGGAGCTGTTGCCGTACCAGGCTGTGATGCAGCCCAACAGGATTCTCTCGATTGTGCATCTGTAAAAGTTTGTGAGTGTTTTTGGTGACAAGCCAAATTTCTTCAGCCTCCTGAGGTTGAAGAAGCGCTGATGCGCCTTCTTCACCACGCTGTCTGTGTGGGTGGACCATTTAAATTTGCCCGTGATGTGTACGCCGAGGAACTTAAAACTTTCCACCTTCTCCACTACTGTCCTGTCGATGTGGATAGGGGGGTGCTCCCTCTGCTGTTTCCTGAAGTCCATGATCATCTCCTTTTTTTGTTGACATTGAGTGTGAGATTATTTTCCTGACACCACACTCTGAGGGCCCTCACCTCCTCCCTGTAGGTCGTCTCATCGTTGTTGGTAATCAAACCTGCCACTGTTGTGTCGTCTGCAAACTTGATGATTGAGTTGGAGGCGTGCATGGCCACGTAGTCGTGGGTAAACAGGGAGTACAGGAGAGGGCTGAGAACGCACCCTTGTGGGGCCCCAGTGTTGAGGATCAGCGGGGTGGAGATGTTGTTTCCTATCAGAAAGTCCAGGACCTAGTTGCACAGGGTGGGGTCGAGACCCAGGGTTAATGACGAGTTTGGAGGGTAGTATGGTGTTAAATGCTGAGCTGTAATCGATGAACAGCATTCTTACATAGGTATTCCTCTTGTTAGTCAGGCTGATTGACACCGGTTAGTCAGGCTGATTGAGGTAGTATGTACATGTAGATATGGTTAAAGTTACTATGCATATATGATGAACAGAGAGTAGAAGTAGCGTAAAAAGAGGGTGTAGAGGTCCTGGATGAGCAGGCAGTTTAGCCCCAGTGATGTACTGGGCCATACGCAGTACCCTCTGTAGTACCTTGAGGTCGGAGGCCGAGCAATTGCCGTACCAGGCAGTGATGCAACCAGTCAGGATGCTCTCGATGTTGCAGCTGTAGAACCTTTTAAGGATCTCAGGACCCCTGCCAAATCGTTTTAGTTTTCTGAGGGGGAATAGGCTTTGTTGTGCCCTCTTCAAGACTGTCTTGGTGTGTATGGACCATTTTAGTTTGTTGTTGACGTGGACACCAAGGAACTTGAAGCTCTCAACCTGCTCCACTGCAGCCCCGCTGAAGAGAATGGGGGCGTGCTCGGTCCTCCTTTTCCTGTAGTCCACAATCATCTCCTTAGTCTTGGTTACGTTGAGGGATAGGTTGTTATTCCGGCACCACCCAGCCAAGTCTCTGACCTCCTCCCAATAGGCTGTCTCGTTGTCGGTGATAAGGCCTACCTCTGCAAACTTAATGATGGTGTTGGAGTCGTGCCTGGCCATGCAGTCGTGGGTGAATAGGGAGTACAGGAAGGGACTGAGCACGCACACCTGGGGAGCTCCAGTGTTGAGGATCAGCGTGGCAGATGTGTTGCTACCTACCCTCACCACCTGGGGGCGACCCGTCAGGAAGTCCAGGATCCACTCCCTATTCTCTAGTGTCTCCCCTCACCCTCTCTCTATTCTCCAGTGTCTCCCCTCTCTCTCTCTCTATTCTCCAGTGTCTCCCTCTCTCTCTCTCTCTATTCTCCAGTGTCTCCCCTCTCTCTCTCACTCTCTCTCTCTCTCTCTCTCTCTCTCTCTCTTTTCTCCAGTGTCTCCCCTCTCTCTCTCTCTATCTCTCTCTCTCTCTCTCTCTCTCTCTCTCTCTCTCTCTCTCTCTCTCTATTCTCCAGTGTCTCCCCTCTCCCCATCTCCCTATTCTCCAGTGTCTCCCCTCTCCCCATCTCCCTATTCTCCAGTTTCTCCCCTCTCCCCATCTCCCTATTCTCCAGTGTCTCCCCTCTCCCCATCTCCCTATTCTCCAGTGTCTCCCCTCTCCCCATCTCCCTATTCTCCAGTTTCTCCCCTCTCCCCATCTCCCTATTCTCCAGTGTCTCCCCTCTCCCCATCTCCCTATTCTCCAGTGTCTCCCCTCTCCCCATCTCCCTATTCTCCAGTGTCTCCCCTCTCCCCATCTACCTATTCTCCAGTGTCTCCCCTCTCCCCCTCTCTCTCTTCTTCCCCTGTTCTTCACCATGTCTCCTATTCTTCATTATTCTTCAGCGTGTCTAGTTTCCACAACCTGTTCTCTTGCTCACCACCAGGCGCTCTAATGCCAGATTAAGTTAATCTGATACCATCCTAGTTGCACATTTTATTTATCAATTCAATATGACACTGCAGTGACTCTGTGCCAACATATGTAATTACTATGGAACAACTATGTGATTGAATGTCCTTTACTTCCTAGGGGAGGGGCGGTGCTACTGTTTGATGGTGTGAGGGAGCATCGTGTCACCCTTCAAGACCAATCAGAGCCCTGTAAGTACATCCTGTTTATCAAAAATATTTTTGAAAACAGATCTAGTGTCAATTAATATTTATTCTCATTTACTCTTTAATAAATAAAAAGAGACACTGTTGAAGGCCAAGGGTAGGCCCTGAGTATGCTGTACTGACTGATTCTGTTCGGTTCTGTTGAAAACAGACCACCAACTGAACTCAGTTTAAATTCAGTTCTTGATGGTTTAGAACAGGCTACATCCAGTGAGGGATGGGAGATGTAGTAGTTCTGCCATCCTCTGATCTCTTTTCTCTTCATCTTCCATGTCACGAAACAAAACCAAACTGTCACGTGCATAGAGGACTTTGTTAGTTTAATATATCTCCTCCCTTTATTCCTAATGCCAGTGAAAAGGGAGAAGGGGGGGTGTGTTACCGCTCTTATGACACCTACCCAGAGGTAGCCAGTCTCCAGACCTACCCAGAGACAGCCAGTATCCAGACCTACCCAGCCAGTATCTAGACCTACCCAGAGGCAGCCAGTATCCAGACCTACCCAGACACAGCCAGTATCCAGACCTACCCAGAGGCAGCCAGTATCCAGACCTACCAGAGGCAGCCAGTATCCAGACCTACCCAGAGGCAGCCAGTATCCAGACCTACCCAGAGGCAGCCAGTATCCAGACCTACCCAGAGGCAGCCAGTATCCAGACCTACCCAGCCAGTATGCAGACCTACCCAGAATAAGCCAGTATCCAGACCTACCCAGAGGCAGCCAGTATCCAGACCTACCCAGAGGCAGCCAGTATCCAGACCTACCCAGCCAGTATCCAGACCTACCCAGCCGTATCCAGACCTACCCAGAGGCAGCCAGTATCCATACCTACCCAGCCAGTATCCAGACCTACCCAGAGGCAGCCAGTATCCAGACCTACCCAGAGGCATCCAGTATCCAGACCTACCCAGAGTAAGCCAGTATCCAGACCTACCCAGAGGCAGCCAGTATCCAGACCTACCCAGCCAGTATCCAGACCTACCCAGAGGCAGCCAGTATTCAGACCTACCCAGACGCAGCCAGTATCCAGACCTACCCAGAGGCAGCCAGTATCCAGACCTACCCAGTGTAAGCCAGTATCCAGACCTACCCAGAGGCAGCCAGTACCCAGACCTACCCAGAGGCAGCCAGTATCCAGACCTACCCTGCCAGTATCCAGACCTACCCAGAGGCAGCCAGTATCAAGACATACCCAGCCAGTATCCAGACCTACCCAGAGGCAGCCAGTATCCAGACCTACCCAGAGGCAGCCAGTATCCAGACCTACCCAGAGGCATCCAGTATCCAGACCTACCCAAAGGCAGCCAGTATCCAGACCTTCCCAGAGGCAGCCATTATCCAGACCTACCCAGAGGCAGCCAGTATCCAGACCTACCCAGACGCAGCCAGTATCCAGACCTATCCAGTGTAAGCCAGTATCCAGACCTACCCAGTGTAAGCCAGTATCCAGACCTACCCAGAGGCAGCCAGTATCCAGACCTACCCAGAGGCAGCCAGTATCCAGACCTACCCAGAGGCAGCTAGTATCCAGACCTACCCAAAGGCAGCCAGTATCCAGACCTACCAGAGGCAGCCAGTATCCAGACCTACCCAGAGGCAGTCAGTATCCAGACCTACCCAGAGGCAGCCAGTATCCAGACCTACCCAGCCAGTATGCAGACCTACCCAGAGGCAGCAAGTATCCAGACCTAACCAGCCAGTATCCAGACCTACCCAGAGGCAGCCAGTATCCAGACCTACCCAGAGGCAGTCAGTATCCAGACCTACCCAGAGGCAGCCAGTATCCAGACCTACCCAGCCAGTATGCAGACCTACCCAGAGGCAGCAAGTATCCAGACCTACCCAGCCAGTATCCAGACCTACCCAGAGGCAGCCAGTATCCAGACCTACCCAGCCAGTATCCAGACCTACCCAGAGGCAGCCAGTATCCAGACCTACCCAGAGGCAGCCAGTATCCAGACCTACCCAGAGGCAGCCAGTATCCAGACCTACCAGAGGCAGCCAGTATCCAGACCTACCCAGAGGCAGTCTCACTCCCTACGTCCCTCCTTCCCCTACTCCCTACAGCCCTCCTTGCCTCACTCCCTACATCCCTCCTTGCCTGTCTGGTTGCCTTGGCCCCTCAATTTGGCCCACACACTCCCCCCTTCCTTCTCCGATGCAAATCGGGTATAAAACAGCCCGCTCCCCCACCCTCCTCTCCCCTCTCTCCTTCCAGTCTTTCCTCAGTAACAATGCTATTGGAGCCCCGTCTTTCCTTTATTCCCTCTCTCCTTCTGTCCCTCCCTCCTTCCCTCTCCAGCAACACCAACATCTGTGAGTCTTCCCGGGCCTCGGCCCATTCTCCCCCTAACTGCTCCATTATCAGGCTTCATTCACTTGTAAATGCGGCCAGTGATACTTTTGATAGGCCTTTCATCCACAACGCAGAGTCAGAGGAGAGGAGAGGTAGGGGCAGCTGTGGAGGAGAGGGAAGGGGGCTGGGGTAGGAGGAGGGAAAGGGGCGAGGAGGGGGACAATGTAGGGACAACTGTGAAAAGGGGTTCCAAGTCTTTTTTGTGAAATCATTTTGGGCTGTTGGTGGGACAGACAAGTCGTCCTCTTTCCTCTCCTCTATCCTCTTTCCTCTCTATCCTTCTTTCCTCTCCTCTATCCCTCTTTCCTCTCGTCTATCCTTCTTTCCTCTCCTCTATCCCTCTATCCTTTCCTCTATTCCTTTTTCCTCTGTACCTGAGCTCTGTACCTGGGCTCTGTTCCTGGGCTCTGTACCTGGGCTCTGAACCTGGGCTCTGTACCTGAGCTCTGTTCCGGGACTTTGTTCCTGGGCTCTGTACCTGGGTTCTGTTCCTGGGCTCTGAACCTGGGCTCTGAACCTGGGCTCTCTTCCTGGGCTCTGTTCCTGGGCTCTGTTCCGGGGCTCTGTTCCTGGGCTCTGAACCTGGGCTCTGTTCCTGTGCTCTGTTCCGGGGCTCTGTACCTGAGCTCTGTTACAGGGCTCTGTTCCTGGGCTCTGTTCCTGGACTCTGTTCCTGGTGTCTCTACCTGGGCTCTGTACGTGAGCACTGAACCTGGGCTCTGAACCTGGCTCTGTACCTGAGCTCTGTTCCGGGGCTCTGTTCCTGGGCTCTGAACCTGGGCTCTGTACCTGAGCTCTGTTCCTGGGCTCTGTTCCGGGGCTCTGTTCCTGGGCTCTCTACCTGGGCTCCTGGGCACTGTACCTGGTCTCTGTTCCTGGGCACTGTATCTGGGCTCTGTTCCTGGGCTCTGTACCTAGGCTCAGTTCCTGGGCTCTGAACCTGGGCTCTGTACCTGAGCTCTGGTCTGGGGCTCTGTTCCTGGGCTCTCTACCTGGGCTCTGTTCCTGGGCACTGTACCTGGGCTCTGAACCTGGGCTCTCTTCCTGGGCTCTGTTCCGGGGCTCTGAACCTGTGCTCTGTTCCTGGGTTCTGGTCGTGGGCTCTGTTCCAGGGCTCTATACCTGAGCTCTGTACCTGGGCTCTGTTCCTGGGCTCTGTACCTGGGCTCTGTACCTGGGCTCTGAACCTGGGCTCTGTACCTGAGCCATGTTCCGGGGCTCTGTTCCTGGGCTCTGTACCTGGGTTCTGTTCCTGGGCTCTGAACCTGGGCTCTGAACCTGGGCTGTCTTCCTGGGCTCTGTTCCTGGGCTCTGTACCTGGGTTCTGTTCCTGGGCTCTGAACCTGGGCTCTGAACCTGGGCTCTGTACCTGAGCTCTGTTCCGGGGCTTTGTTCCTGGGCTCTGTACCTGGGTTCTGTTCCTGGGCCCTGAACCTGGGCTCTGAACCTGGGCTCTCTTCCTGGGCTCTGTTCCTGGGCTCTGTTCCGGGGCTCTGAACCTGGGCTCTGAACCTGGGCTCTGTTCCTGTGCTCTGTTCCGGGGCTCTGTTCCGGGGCTCTGTACCTGAGCTCTGTTACAGGGCTCTGTTCCTGGGCTCTGTACCTGAGCTCTGTTCCGGGGCTCTGTTCCTGGGCTCTGTTCCGGGGCTCTGAACCTGGGCTCTAAACCTGGGCTCTCTTCCTGTGCTCTGTTCCGGGGCTCTGTTCCGGGGCTCTGTACCTGAGCTCTGTTACAGGGCTCTGTTCCTGGGCTCTGTTCCTGGACTCTGTTCCTGGTGTCTCTACCTGGGCTCTGTACATGAGCTCTGAACCTGGGCTCTGAACCTGGCTCTGTTCCGGGGCTCTGTTCTGGGGCTCTGTTCCTGGGCTCTGTACCTGGGCTCTGTTCCTGGGCTCTGAACCTGGGCTCTGTACCTGAGCTCTGTTCCGGGGCTCTGTTCCTGGGCTCTGTTCCGGGGCTCTGTTCCTGGGCTCTCTACCTGGGCTCCTGGGCACTGTACCTCAAATCAAATCAAATGTATTTATATAGCCCTTCGTACATCAGCTGATATCTCAAAGTGCTGTACAGAAACCCAGCCTAAAACCCCAAACAGCAAGCAATGCAGGTGTAGAAGCACGGTGGCTAGGAAAAACTCCCTAGAAAGGCCAAAACCTAGGAAGAAACCTAGAGAGGAACCAGGCTATGTGGGGTGGCCAGTCCTCTTCTGGCTGTGCCGGGTGGAGATTATAACAAAACATGGTCAAGATGTTCAAATGTTCATAAATGACCAGCATGGTCGAATAATAATAAGGCAGAATAGTTGAAACTGGAGCAGCAGCACAGTCAGGTGGACTGGGGACAGCAAGGAGTCATCATGTCAGGTATTCCTGGGGCATGGTCCTAAGGCTCAGGTCCTCCGAGAGAGAGAAAGAAAGAGAGAATTAGAGAGAGCATATGTGGGATGGCCAGTCCTCTTCTGGCTGTGCCGGGTGGAGATTATAACAGAACATGGCCAAGATGTTCAAATGTTCATAAATGACCAGCATGGTCGAATAATAATAAGGCAGAACAGTTGAAACTGGAGCAGCAGCACAGCCAGGTATACTGGGGACAGCAAGGAGTCATCATGTCAGGTAGTCCTGGGGCATGGTCCTAGGGCTCAGGTCCTCCGAGAGAGAGAAAGAGAGAAGGAGAGAATTAGAGAACGCACACTTAGATTCACACAGGACACCGAATAGGACAGGAGAAGTACTCCAGATATAACAAACTGACCCCAGCCCCCCGACACATAAACTACTGCAGCATAAATACTGGAGGCTGAGACAGGAGGGGTCAGGAGACACTGTGGCCCACTCCGAGGACACCCCCGGACAGGGCCAAACAGGAAGGATATAACCCCACCCACTTTGCCAAAGCACAGCCCCCACACCACTAGAGGGATATCTTCAACCACCAACTTACCATCCTGAGACAAGGCTGAGTATAGCCCACAAAGACCTCCGCCACGGCACAACCCAAGGGGGGGGGGGGGGGGGGGCGCCAACCCAGACAGGATGACCACATCAGTGACTCAACCCACTCAGGTGACGCACCCCCTCCAGGGACGGCATGAGAGAGCCCCAGTAAAGCCAGTGACTCAGCCCCTGTAATAGGGTTAGAGGCAGAGAATCCCAGTGGAAAGAGGGGAACCGGCCAGGCAGAGACAGCAAGGGCGGTTCGTTGCTCCAGAGCCTCTCCGTTCACCCTCCCACTCCTGGGCCAGACTACACTCAATCATATGACCCACTGAAGAGATGAGTCTTCAGTAGAGACTTAAAGGTTGAGACCGAGTTTGCGTCTCTGACATGGGTAGGCAGACCGTTCCATAAAAATTGAGCTCTATAGGAAAAAGCCCTGCCTCCAGCTGTTTGCTTAAAAATTCTAGGGACAATTAGGAGGCCTGCGTCTTGTGACCGTAGCGTACGTGTAGGTATGTACGGCAGGACCAAATCAGAGAGATAGGTAGGAGCAAGCCCATGTAATGCTTTGTAGGTTAGCAGTAAAACCTTGAAATCAGCCCTTGCTTTGACAGGAAGCCAGTGTAGAGAGGCTAGCACTGGAGTAATATGATCAAATTTTTTGGTTCTAGTCAGGATTCTAGCAGCCGTATTTAGCACTAACTGAAGTTTATTTAGTGCTTTATCCGGGTAGCCGGAAAGTAGAGCATTGCAGTAGTCTAACCTGGAAGTGACAAAAGCATGGATACATTTTTCTGCATCATTTTTGGACAGAAAGTTTTAGATTTTTGCAATGTTACGTAGATGGAAAAAAGCTGTCCTTGAAATGGTCTTGATATGTTCTTCAAAAGAGAGATCAGGGTCCAGAGTAACGCCGAGGTCCTTCACAGTTTTATTTGAGACGACTGTACAACCATTAAGATTAATTGTCAGATTCAACAGAAGATCTCTTTGTTTCTTGGGACCTAGAACAAGCATCTCTGTTTTGTCCGAGTTTAAAAGTAGAAAGTTTGCAGCCATCCACTTCCTTATGTCTGAAACACATTCTTCTAGCAAGGGCAATTTTGGGGCTTCACCATGTTTAATTGAAATGTACAGCTGTGTGTCATCCGCATAGCAGTGAAAGTTAACATTATGTTTTCGAATAACATCCCCAAGAGGTAAAATATATAGTGAAAACAATAGTGGTCCTAAAACGGAACCTTGAGGAACACCGAAATTTACAGTTGATTTGTCAGAGGACAAACCATTCACAGAGACAAACTGATATCTTTCCGACAGATAAGATCTAAACCAGGCCAGAACTTGTCCGTGTAGACCAATTTGGGTTTCCAATCTCTCCAAAAGAATGTGGTGATCGATGGTATCAAAAGCAGCACTAAGGTCTAGGAGCACGAGGACAGATGCAGAGCCTCGGTCCGATGCCATTAAAATGTAATTTACCACCTTCACAAGTGCCGTCTCAGTGCTATGATGGGGTCTAAAACCAGACTGAAGCATTTCGTATACATTGTTTATCTTCAGGAAGGCAGTGAGTTGTTGCGCAACAGCCTTTTCTAAAATTTTTGAGAGGAATGGAAGATTCGATATAGGCCGATAGTTTTTTATATTTTCTGGGTCAAGGTTTGGCTTTTTCAAGAGAGGCTTTATTACTGCCACTCTTAGTGAGTTTGGTACACATCCGGTGGATAGAGAGACGTTTATTATGTTCAACATAGGAGGGCCAAGCACAGGAAGCAGCTCTTTCAGTAGTTTAGTTGGAATAGGGTCCAGTATGCAGCTTGAAGGTTTAGAGGCCATGATTATTTTCATCATTGTGTCAAGAGATATAGTACTAAAACACTTGAGCGTCTCTCTTGATCCTAGGTCCTGGCAGAGTTGTGCAGACTCAGGACAACTGAGCTTTGAAGGAATACGCAGATTTAAGGAGGAGTCCGTAATTTACTTTCTAATAATCATAATCTTTTCCTCAAAGAAGTTCATGAATTTATCACTGCTAAAGTGAAAGTCATCCTCTCTTGGGGAATGCTGCTTTTTAGTTAGCTTTGCGACAGTATCAAAAAGGAATTTCGGATTGTTCTTATTTTCCTCAATTAAGTTAGAAAAATAGGATGATCGAGCAGCAGTAAGGGCTCTTCGGTACTGCACAGTACTGTCTTTCCAAGCTAGTCGGAAGACTTCCAGTTTGGTGTGGCGCCATTTCCGTTCCAATTTTCTGGAAGCTTGCTTCAGAGCTCGGGTATTTTCTGTGTACCAGGGAGCTAGTTTCTTATGATAAATGTTTTTAGTTTTTAGGGGTGCAACTGCATCTAGGGTATTGCGCAAGGTTAAGTTGAGTTCCTCAGTTAGGTGGTTAACTGATTTTTGTCCTCTGGCGTCCTTGGGTAGACAGAGGGAATCTGGAAGGACATCAAGGAATCTTTGTGTTGTCTGTGAATTTATAGCACGACTTTTGATGATCCTTGGTTGGGGTCTGAGCAGATTATTTGTTGCAATTGCAAACGTAATAATGATGCCTGGTCTCTGTTCCTGGGCACTGTACCTGGGCTCTGTTCCTGGGCTCTGTACCTAGGCTCTGTTCCTGGGCTCTGAACCTGGGCTCTGTACCTGAGCTCTGTTCTGGGGCTCTGTTCCTGGGCTCTCTACCTGGGCTCTGTTCCTGGGCACTGTACCTGGGCTCTGAACCTGGGCTCTCTTAATGGGCTCTGTTCCGGGGCTCTGAAACTGTGCTCTGTTCCTGGGCTCTGGTCGTGGGCTCTGTTCCAGGGCTCTATACCTGAGCTCTGTACCTGGGCTCTGTTCCTGGGCTCTGTACCTGGGCTCTGTTCCTGAGCTCTTAACCTGGGCTCTGTACCTGGGCTCTGTACCTGAGCTCTGTTCTGGGGCTCTGTTCCTGGGCTCTCTACCTGGGCTCTGTTCCTGGGCACTGTACCTGGGCTCTGAACCTGGGCTCTCTTAATGGGCTCTGTTCCGGGGCTCTGAAACTGTGCTCTGTTCCTGGGCTCTGGTCATGGGCTCTGTTCCAGGGCTCTATACCTGAGCTCTGTACCTGGGCTCTGTTCCTGGGCTCTGTACCTGGGCTCTGAACCTGGGCTCTGTACCTGAGCTCTGTTCCGGGGCTCTGTTCCTGGGCTCTGTACCTGGGTTCTGTTCCTGGGCTCTGAACCTGGGCTCTGAACATGGGCTCTGTACCTGAGCTCTGTTCCGGGACTTTGTTCCTGGGCTCTGTACCTGGGTTCTGTTCCTGGGCTCTGAACCTGGGCTCTGAACCTGGGCTCTCTTCCTGGGCTCTGTTCCTGGGCACTGTACCTGGGCTCTGTTCCTGGGCTCTGTACCTAGGCTCTGTTCCTGGGCTCTGAACCTGGGCTCTGTACCTGAGCTCTGTTCTGGGGCTCTGTTCCTGGGCTCTCTACCTGGGCTCTGTTCCTGGGCACTGTACCTGGGCTCTGAACCTGGGCTATCTTCCTGGGCTCTGTTCCGGGGCTCTGAACCTGTGCTCTGTTCCTGGGCTCTGGTCGTGGGCTCTGTTCCAGGGCTCTCTACCTGGGCTCTGTACCTGGGCTCTGTACCGGGGCTCTGAACCTGGGCTCTGTACCTGAGCTCTGTTCCTGGGCTCTGTACCTGGGTTCTGTTCCTGGGCTCTGAACCTGGGCTCTGAACCTGGGCTCTGTACCTGAGCTCTGTTCCGGGACTTTGTTCCTGGGCTCTGTACCTGGGTTCTGTTCCTGGGCTCTGAACCTGGGCTCTGAACCTGGGCTCTCTTCCTGGGCTCTGTTCCTGGGCTCTGTACCTGGGTTCTGTTCCTGGGCTCTGAACCTGGGCTCTGTTCCTGTGCTCTGTTCCGGGGCTCTGTTCCGGGGCTCTGTACCTGAGCTCTGTTCCGGGGCTCTGTACCTGAGCTCTGTTCCGGGGCTCTGTTCCTGGGCTCTGTACCTGGGCTCTGTTCCTGAGCTCTTAACCTGGGCTCTGTACCTGGGCTCTGTACCTGAGCTCTGTTCTGGGGCTCTGTTCCTGGGCTCTCTACCTGGGCTCTGTTCCTGGGCACTGTACCTGGGCTCTGAACCTGGGCTCTCTTAATGGGCTCTGTTCCGGGGCTCTGAAACTGTGCTCTGTTCCTGGGCTCTGGTCGTGGGCTCTGTTCCAGGGCTCTATACCTGAGCTCTGTACCTGGGCTCTGTTCCTGGGCTCTGTACCTGGGCTCTGAACCTGGGCTCTGTACCTGAGCTCTGTTCCGGGGCTCTGTTCCTGGGCTCTGTACCTGGGTTCTGTTCCTGGGCTCTGAACCTGGGCTCTGAACATGGGCTCTGTACCTGAGCTCTGTTCCGGGACTTTGTTCCTGGGCTCTGTACCTGGGTTCTGTTCCTGGGCTCTGAACCTGGGCTCTGAACCTGGGCTCTCTTCCTGGGCTCTGTTCCTGGGCACTGTACCTGGGCTCTGTTCCTGGGCTCTGTACCTAGGCTCTGTTCCTGGGCTCTGAACCTGGGCTCTGTACCTGAGCTCTGTTCTGGGGCTCTGTTCCTGGGCTCTCTACCTGGGCTCTGTTCCTGGGCACTGTACCTGGGCTCTGAACCTGGGCTATCTTCCTGGGCTCTGTTCCGGGGCTCTGAACCTGTGCTCTGTTCCTGGGCTCTGGTCGTGGGCTCTGTTCCAGGGCTCTCTACCTGGGCTCTGTACCTGGGCTCTGTACCGGGGCTCTGAACCTGGGCTCTGTACCTGAGCTCTGTTCCTGGGCTCTGTACCTGGGTTCTGTTCCTGGGCTCTGAACCTGGGCTCTGAACCTGGGCTCTGTACCTGAGCTCTGTTCCGGGACTTTGTTCCTGGGCTCTGTACCTGGGTTCTGTTCCTGGGCTCTGAACCTGGGCTCTGAACCTGGGCTCTCTTCCTGGGCTCTGTTCCTGGGCTCTGTACCTGGGTTCTGTTCCTGGGCTCTGAACCTGGGCTCTGTTCCTGTGCTCTGTTCCGGGGCTCTGTTCCGGGGCTCTGTACCTGAGCTCTGTTCCGGGGCTCTGTTCCTGGGCTCTGTACCTGGGCTCTGTTCCTGAGCTCTTAAACTGGGCTCTGTAACTGGGCTCTGTACCTGAGCTCTGTTCTGGGGCTCTGTTCCTGGGCTCTCTACCTGGGCTCTGTTCCTGGGCACTGTACCTGGGCTCTGAACCTGGGCTCTCTTAATGGGCTCTGTTCCGGGGCTCTGAAACTGTGCACTGTTCCTGGGCTCTGGTCGTGGGCTCTGTTCCAGGGCTCTATACCTGAGCTCTGTACCTGGGCTCTGTTCCTGGGCTCTGTACCTGGGCTCTGAACCTGGGCTCTGTACCTGAGCTCTGTTCCGGGGCTCTGTTCCTGGGCTCTGTACCTGGGTTCTGTTCCTGGGCTCTGAACCTGGGCTCTGAACATGGGCTCTGTACCTGAGCTCTGTTCCGGGACTTTTTTCCTGGGATCTGTACCTGGGTTCTGTTCCTGGGCTCTGAACCTGGGCTCTGAACCTGGGCTCTCTTCCTGGGCTCTGTTCCTGGGCTCTGTACCTGTGTTCTGTTCCTGGGCTCTGAACCTGGGCTCTGAACCTGGGCTCTGTACCTGAGCTCTGTTCCGGGGCTTTGTTCCTGGGCTCTGTACCTGGGTTCTGTTCCTGGGCTCTGAACCTGGGCTCTGAACCTGGGCTCTCTTCCTGGGCTCTGTTCCTGGGCTCTGTTCCGGGGCTCTGAACCTGGGCTCTGAACCTGGGCTCTGTTACAGGGCTCTGTTCCTGGGCTCTGTACCTGAGCTCTGTTACAGGGCTCTGTTCCTGGGCTCTGTTCCTGGACTTTGTTCCTGGTGTTTCTACCTGGGCTCTGTACGTGAGCTCTGAACCTGGGCTCTGGTCGTGGGCTCTGTTCCGGGGCTCTGAACCTGTGCTCTGTTCCTGGGCTCTGGTCGTGGGCTCTGTTCCAGGGCTCTATACCTGAGCTCTGTACCTGGGCTCTGTACCGGGGCTCTGAACCTGGGCTCTGTACCTGAGCTCTGTTCCTGGGCTCTGTACCTGGGTTCTGTTCCTGGGCTCTGAACCTGGGCTCTGAACCTGGGCTCTGTACCTGAGCTCTGTTCCGGGACTTTGTTCCTGGGCTCTGTACCTGGGTTCTGTTCCTGGGCTCTGAACCTGGGCTCTGAACCTGGGCTCTCTTCCTGGGCTCTGTTCCTGGGCTCTGTACCTGGGTTCTGTTCCTGGGCTCTGAACCTGGGCTCTGTTCCTGTGCTCTGTTCCGGGGCTCTGTTCCGGGGCTCTGTACCTGAGCTCTGTTCCGGGGCTCTGTTCCTGGGCTCTGTACCTGGGCTCTGTTCCTGAGCTCTTAACCTGGGCTCTGTACCTGGGCTCTGTACCTGAGCTCTGTTCTGGGGCTCTGTTCCTGGGCTCTCTACCTGGGCTCTGTTCCTGGGCACTGTACCTGGGCTCTGAACCTGGGCTCTCTTAATGGGCTCTGTTCCGGGGCTCTGAAACTGTGCTCTGTTCCTGGGCTCTGGTCGTGGGCTCTGTTCCAGGGCTCTATACCTGAGCTCTGTACCTGGGCTCTGTTCCTGGGCTCTGTACCTGGGCTCTGAACCTGGGCTCTGTACCTGAGCTCTGTTCCGGGGCTCTGTTCCTGGGCTCTGTACCTGGGTTCTGTTCCTGGGCTCTGAACCTGGGCTCTGAACATGGGCTCTGTACCTGAGCTCTGTTCCGGGACTTTGTTCCTGGGCTCTGTACCTGGGTTCTGTTCCTGGGCTCTGAACCTGGGCTCTGAACCTGGGCTCTCTTCCTGGGCTCTGTTCCTGGGCTCTGTACCTGTGTTCTGTTCCTGAGCTCTGAACCTGGGCTCTGAACCTGGGCTCTCTTCCTGGGCTCTGTTCCTGGGCTCTGTTCCGGGGCTCTGTTCCTGGGCTCTGAACCTGGGCTCTGTTCCTGTGCTCTGTTCCGGGGCTCTGTACCTGGGTTCTGTTACAGGGCTCTGTTCCTGGGCTCTGTTCCTGGACTCTGTTCCTGGTGTCTCTACCTGGGCTCTGTACGTGAGCACTGAACCTGGGCTCTGAACCTGGCTCTGTACCTGAGCTCTGTTCCGGGGCTCTGTTCCTGGGCTCTGAACCTGGGCTCTGTACCTGAGCTCTGTTCCTGGGCTCTGATCCGGGGCTCTGTTCCTGGGCTCTCTACCTGGGCTCCTGGGCACTGTACCTGGTCTCTGTTCCTGGGCACTGTATCTGGGCTCTGTTCCTGGGCTCTGTACCTAGGCTCAGTTCCTGGGCTCTGAACCTGGGCTCTGTACCTGAGCTCTGGTCTGGGGCTCTGTTCCTGGGCTCTCTACCTGGGCTCTGTTCCTGGGCACTGTACCTGGGCTCTGAACCTGGGCTCTCTTCCTGGGCTCTGTTCCGGGGCTCTGAACCTGTGCTCTGTTCCTGGGTTCTGGTCGTGGGCTCTGTTCCAGGGCTCTATACCTGAGCTCTGTACCTGGGCTCTGTTCCTGGGCTCTGTACCTGGGCTCTGTACCTGGGCTCTGAACCTGGGCTCTGTACCTGAGCCATGTTCCGGGGCTCTGTTCCTGGGCTCTGTACCTGGGTTCTGTTCCTGGGCTCTGAACCTGGGCTCTGTACCTGAGCTCTGTTCCGGGACTTTGTTCCTGGGCTCTGTACCTGGGTTCTGTTCCTGGGCTCTGAACCTGGGCTCTGAACCTGGGCTGTCTTCCTGGGCTCTGTTCCTGGGCTCTGTACCTGGGTTCTGTTCCTGGGCTCTGAACCTGGGCTCTGAACCTGGGCTCTGTACCTGAGCTCTGTTCCGGGGCTTTGTTCCTGGGCTCTGTACCTGGGTTCTGTTCCTGGGCTCTGAACCTGGGCTCTGAACCTGGGCTCTCTTCCTGGGCTCTGTTCCTGGGCTCTGTTCCGGGGCTCTGAACCTGGGCTCTGAACCTGGGCTCTGTTCCTGTGCTCTGTTCCGGGGCTCTGTTCCGGGGCTCTGTACCTGAGCTCTGTTACAGGGCTCTGTTCCTGGGCTCTGTACCTGAGCTCTGTTCCGGGGCTCTGTTCCTGGGCTCTGTTCCGGGGCTCTGAACCTGGGCTCTAAACCTGGGCTCTCTTCCTGTGCTCTGTTCCGGGGCTCTGTTCCGGGGCTCTGTACCTGAGCTCTGTTACAGGGCTCTGTTCCTGGGCTCTGTTCCTGGACTCTGTTCCTGGTGTCTCTACCTGGGCTCTGTACATGAGCTCTGAACCTGGGCTCTGAACCTGGCTCTGTTCCGGGGCTCTGTTCTGGGGCTCTGTTCCTGGGCTCTGTACCTGGGCTCTGTTCCTGGGCTCTGAACCTGGGCTCTGTACCTGAGCTCTGTTCCGGGGCTCTGTTCCTGGGCTCTGTTCCGGGGCTCTGTTCCTGGGCTCTCTACCTGGGCTCCTGGGCACTGTACCTCAAATCAAATCAAATGTATTTATATAGCCCTTCGTACATCAGCTGATATCTCAAAGTGCTGTACAGAAACCCAGCCTAAAACCCCAAACAGCAAGCAATGCAGGTGTAGAAGCACGGTGGCTAGGAAAAACTCCCTAGAAAGGCCAAAACCTAGGAAGAAACCTAGAGAGGAACCAGGCTATGTGGGGTGGCCAGTCCTCTTCTGGCTGTGCCGGGTGGAGATTATAACAAAACATGGTCAAGATGTTCAAATGTTCATAAATGACCAGCATGGTCGAATAATAATAAGGCAGAATAGTTGAAACTGGAGCAGCAGCACAGTCAGGTGGACTGGGGACAGCAAGGAGTCATCATGTCAGGTATTCCTGGGGCATGGTCCTAAGGCTCAGGTCCTCCGAGAGAGAGAAAGAAAGAGAGAATTAGAGAGAGCATATGTGGGATGGCCAGTCCTCTTCTGGCTGTGCCGGGTGGAGATTATAACAGAACATGGCCAAGATGTTCAAATGTTCATAAATGACCAGCATGGTCGAATAATAATAAGGCAGAACAGTTGAAACTGGAGCAGCAGCACAGCCAGGTATACTGGGGACAGCAAGGAGTCATCATGTCAGGTAGTCCTGGGGCATGGTCCTAGGGCTCAGGTCCTCCGAGAGAGAGAAAGAGAGAAGGAGAGAATTAGAGAACGCACACTTAGATTCACACAGGACACCGAATAGGACAGGAGAAGTACTCCAGATATAACAAACTGACCCCAGCCCCCCGACACATAAACTACTGCAGCATAAATACTGGAGGCTGAGACAGGAGGGGTCAGGAGACACTGTGGCCCACTCCGAGGACACCCCCGGACAGGGCCAAACAGGAAGGATATAACCCCACCCACTTTGCCAAAGCACAGCCCCCACACCACTAGAGGGATATCTTCAACCACCAACTTACCATCCTGAGACAAGGCTGAGTATATTCATGAACTTCTTTGAGGAAAAGATTATGATTATTAGAAAGCAAATTACGGACTCTTCCTTAAATCTGCGTATTCCTTCAAAGCTCAGTTGTCCTGAGTCTGCACAACTCTGCCAGGACCTAGGATCAAGAGAGACACTCAAGTGTTTTAGTACTATATCTCTTGACACAATGATGAAAATAATCATGGCCTCTAAACCTTCAAGCTGCATACTGGACCCTATTCCAACTAAACTACTGAAAGAGCTGCTTCCTGTGCTTGGCCCTACTATGTTGAACATAATAAACGGCTCTCTATCCACCGGATGTGTACCAAACTCACTAAAAGTGGCAGTAATAAAGCCTCTCTTGAAAAAGCCAAACCTTGACCCAGAAAATATAAAAAACTATCGGCCTATATCGAATCTTCCATTCCTCTCAAAAATTTTAGAAAAGGCTGTTGCGCAACAACTCACTGCCTTCCTGAAGACAAACAATGTATACGAAATGCTTCAGTCTGGTTTTAGACCCCATCATAGCACTGAGACGGCACTTGTGAAGGTGGTAAATGACATTTTAATGGCATCGGACCGAGGCTCTGCATCTGTCCTCGTGCTCCTAGACCTTAGTGCTGCTTTTGATACCATCGATCACCACATTCTTTTGGAGAGATTGGAAACCCAAATTGGTCTACACGGACAAGTTCTGGCCTGGTTTAGATCTTATCTGTCGGAAAGATATCAGTTTGTCTCTGTGAATGGTCTGTCCTCTGACAAATCAACTGTAAATTTCGGTGTTCCTCAAGGTTCCGTTTTAGGACCACTATTGTTTTCACTATATATTTTACCTCTTGGGGATGTTATTCGAAAACATAATGTTAACTTTCACTGCTATGCAGATGACACACAGCTGTACATTTCAATTAAACATGGTGAAGCCCCAAAATTGCCCTTGCTAGAAGAATGTGTTTCAGACATAAGGAAGTGGATGGCTGCAAACTTTCTACTTTTAAACTCGGACAAAACAGAGATGCTTGTTCTAGGTCCCAAGAAACAAAGAGATCTTCTGTTGAATCTGACAATTAATCTTAATGGTTGTACAGTCGTCTCAAATAAAACTGTGAAGGACCTCGGCGTTACTCTGGACCCTGATCTCTCTTTTGAAGAACATATCAAGACCATTTCAAGGACAGCTTTTTTCCATCTACGTAACATTGCAAAAATCAGGAACTTTCTGTCCAAAAATGATGCAGAAAAATTAATCCATGCTTTTGTCACTTCCAGGTTAGACTACTGCAATGCTCTACTTTCCGGCTACCCGGATAAAGCACTAAATAAACTTCAGTTAGTGCTAAATACGGCTGCTAGAATCCTGACTAGAACCAAAAAATTTGATCATATTACTCCAGTGCTAGCCTCTCTACACTGGCTTCCTGTCAAAGCAAGGGCTGATTTCAAGGTTTTACTGCTAACCTACAAAGCATTACATGGGCTTGCTCCTATCTATCTCTCTGATTTGGTCCTGCCGTACATACCTACACGTACGCTACGGTCACAAGACGCAGGCCTCCTAATTGTCCCTAGAATTTTTAAGCAAACAGCTGGAGGCAGGGCTTTCTCCTATAGAGCTCCATTTTTATGGAACGGTCTGCCTACCCATGTCAGAGACGCAAACTCGGTCTCAACCTTTAAGTCTCTACTGAAGACTCATCTCTTCAGTGGGTCATATGATTGAGTGTAGTCTGGCCCAGGAGTGGGAGGGTGAACGGAAAGGCTCTGGAGCAACGAACCACCCTTGCTGTCTCTGCCTGGCCGGTTCCCCTCTTTCCACTGGGATTCTCTGCCTCTAACCCTATTACAGGGGCTGAGTCACTGGCTTTACTGGGGCTCTCTCATGCCGTCCCTGGAGGAGGTGCGTCACCTGAGTGGGTTGAGTCACTGATGTGGTCATCCTGTCTGGGTTGGCGCCCCCCCCCCCCCCCCCCCTTAAGTTGTGCCGTGGCGGAGGTCTTTGTGGGCTATACTCAGCCTTGTCTCAGGATGGTAAGTTGGTGGTTGAAGATATCCCTCTAGTGGTGTGGGGGCTGTGCTTTGGCAAAGTGGGTGGGGTTATATCCTTCCTGTTTGGCCCTGTCCGGGGGTGTCCTCGGAGTGGGCCACAGTGTCTCCTGACCCCTCCTGTCTCAGCCTCCAGTATTTATGCTGCAGTAGTTTATGTGTCGGGGGGCTAGGGTCAGTTTGTTATATCTGGAGTACTTCTCCTGTCCTATTCGGTGTCCTGTGTGAATCTAAGTGTGCGTTCTCTAATTCTCTCCTTCTCTCTTTCTCTCTCTCGGAGGACCTGAGCCCTAGGACCATGCCCCAGGACTACCTGACATGATGACTCCTTGCTGTCCCCAGTCCACCTGGCTGTGCTGCTGCTCCAGTTTCAACTGTTCTGCCTTATTATTATTCGACCATGCTGATCATTTATGAACATTTGAACATCTTGGCCATGTTCTGTTATAATCTCCACCCGGCACAGCCAGAAGAGGACTGGCCATCCCACATATGCTCTCTCTAATTCTCTCTTTCTTTCTCTCTCTCGGAGGACCTGAGCCCTAGGACCATGCCCCAGGAATACCTGACATGATGACTCCTTGCTGTCCCCAGTCCACCTGACTGTGCTGCTGCTCCAGTTTCAACTATTCTGCCTTATTATTATTCGACCATGCTGGTCATTTATGAACATTTGAACATCTTGACCATGTTTTGTTATAATCTCCACCCGGCACAGCCAGAAGAGGACTGGCCACCCCACATAGCCTGGTTCCTCTCTAGGTTTCTTCCTAGGTTTTGGCCTTTCTAGGGAGTTTTTCCTAGCCACCGTGCTTCTTCACCTGCATTGCTTGCTGTTTGGGGTTTTAGGCTGGGTTTCTGTACAGCACTTTGAGATATCAGCTGATGTACGAAGGGCTATATAAAATAAATTTGATTGAAATTTGAGTATAGCCCACAAAGACCTCCGCCACGGCACAACCCAAGGGGGGGGGGGGGGGGGGGGGCGCCAACCCAGACAGGATGACCACATCAGTGACTCAACCCACTCAGGTGACGCACCCCCTCCAGGGACGGCATGAGAGAGCCCCAGTAAAGCCAGTGACTCAGCCCCTGTAATAGGGTTAGAGGCAGAGAATCCCAGTGGAAAGAGGGGAACCGGCCAGGCAGAGACAGCAAGGGCGGTTCGTTGCTCCAGAGCCTCTCCGTTCACCCTCCCACTCCTGGGCCAGACTACACTCAATCATATGACCCACTGAAGAGATGAGTCTTCAGTAGAGACTTAAAGGTTGAGACCGAGTTTGCGTCTCTGACATGGGTAGGCAGACCGTTCCATAAAAATTGAGCTCTATAGGAAAAAGCCCTGCCTCCAGCTGTTTGCTTAAAAATTCTAGGGACAATTAGGAGGCCTGCGTCTTGTGACCGTAGCGTACGTGTAGGTATGTACGGCAGGACCAAATCAGAGAGATAGGTAGGAGCAAGCCCATGTAATGCTTTGTAGGTTAGCAGTAAAACCTTGAAATCAGCCCTTGCTTTGACAGGAAGCCAGTGTAGAGAGGCTAGCACTGGAGTAATATGATCAAATTTTTTGGTTCTAGTCAGGATTCTAGCAGCCGTATTTAGCACTAACTGAAGTTTATTTAGTGCTTTATCCGGGTAGCCGGAAAGTAGAGCATTGCAGTAGTCTAACCTGGAAGTGACAAAAGCATGGATACATTTTTCTGCATCATTTTTGGACAGAAAGTTTTAGATTTTTGCAATGTTACGTAGATGGAAAAAAGCTGTCCTTGAAATGGTCTTGATATGTTCTTCAAAAGAGAGATCAGGGTCCAGAGTAACGCCGAGGTCCTTCACAGTTTTATTTGAGACGACTGTACAACCATTAAGATTAATTGTCAGATTCAACAGAAGATCTCTTTGTTTCTTGGGACCTAGAACAAGCATCTCTGTTTTGTCCGAGTTTAAAAGTAGAAAGTTTGCAGCCATCCACTTCCTTATGTCTGAAACACATTCTTCTAGCAAGGGCAATTTTGGGGCTTCACCATGTTTAATTGAAATGTACAGCTGTGTGTCATCCGCATAGCAGTGAAAGTTAACATTATGTTTTCGAATAACATCCCCAAGAGGTAAAATATATAGTGAAAACAATAGTGGTCCTAAAACGGAACCTTGAGGAACACCGAAATTTACAGTTGATTTGTCAGAGGACAAACCATTCACAGAGACAAACTGATATCTTTCCGACAGATAAGATCTAAACCAGGCCAGAACTTGTCCGTGTAGACCAATTTGGGTTTCCAATCTCTCCAAAAGAATGTGGTGATCGATGGTATCAAAAGCAGCACTAAGGTCTAGGAGCACGAGGACAGATGCAGAGCCTCGGTCCGATGCCATTAAAATGTAATTTACCACCTTCACAAGTGCCGTCTCAGTGCTATGATGGGGTCTAAAACCAGACTGAAGCATTTCGTATACATTGTTTGTCTTCAGGAAGGCAGTGAGTTGTTGCGCAACAGCCTTTTCTAAAATTTTTGAGAGGAATGGAAGATTCGATATAGGCCGATAGTTTTTTATATTTTCTGGGTCAAGGTTTGGCTTTTTCAAGAGAGGCTTTATTACTGCCACTCTTAGTGAGTTTGGTACACATCCGGTGGATAGAGAGACGTTTATTATGTTCAACATAGGAGGGCCAAGCACAGGAAGCAGCTCTTTCAGTAGTTTAGTTGGAATAGGGTCCAGTATGCAGCTTGAAGGTTTAGAGGCCATGATTATTTTCATCATTGTGTCAAGAGATATAGTACTAAAACACTTGAGCGTCTCTCTTGATCCTAGGTCCTGGCAGAGTTGTGCAGACTCAGGACAACTGAGCTTTGAAGGAATACGCAGATTTAAGGAGGAGTCCGTAATTTACTTTCTAATAATCATAATCTTTTCCTCAAAGAAGTTCATGAATTTATCACTGCTAAAGTGAAAGTCATCCTCTCTTGGGGAATGCTGCTTTTTAGTTAGCTTTGCGACAGTATCAAAAAGGAATTTCGGATTGTTCTTATTTTCCTCAATTAAGTTAGAAAAATAGGATGATCGAGCAGCAGTAAGGGCTCTTCGGTACTGCACAGTACTGTCTTTCCAAGCTAGTCGGAAGACTTCCAGTTTGGTGTGGCGCCATTTCCGTTCCAATTTTCTGGAAGCTTGCTTCAGAGCTCGGGTATTTTCTGTGTACCAGGGAGCTAGTTTCTTATGATAAATGTTTTTAGTTTTTAGGGGTGCAACTGCATCTAGGGTATTGCGCAAGGTTAAGTTGAGTTCCTCAGTTAGGTGGTTAACTGATTTTTGTCCTCTGGCGTCCTTGGGTAGACTGAGGGAATCTGGAAGGACATCAAGGAATCTTTGTGTTGTCTGTGAATTTATAGCACGACTTTTGATGATCCTTGGTTGGGGTCTGAGCAGATTATTTGTTGCAATTGCAAACGTAATAATGATGCCTGGTCTCTGTTCCTGGGCACTGTACCTGGGCTCTGTTCCTGGGCTCTGTACCTAGGCTCTGTTCCTGGGCTCTGAACCTGGGCTCTGTACCTGAGCTCTGTTCTGGGGCTCTGTTCCTGGGCTCTCTACCTGGGCTCTGTTCCTGGGCACTGTACCTGGGCTCTGAACCTGGGCTATCTTCCTGGGCTCTGTTCCGGGGCTCTGAACCTGTGCTCTGTTCCTGGGCTCTGGTCGTGGGCTCTGTTCCAGGGCTCTATACCTGAGCTCTGTACCTGGGCTCTGTACCGTGGCTCTGAACCTGGGCTCTGTACCTGAGCTCTGTTCCTGGGCTCTGTACCTGGGTTCTGTTCCTGGGCTCTGAACCTGGGCTCTGAACCTGGGCTCTGTACCTGAGCTCTGTTCCGGGACTTTGTTCCTGGGCTCTGTACCTGGGTTCTGTTCCTGGGCTCTGATCCTGGGCTCTGAACCTGGGCTCTCTTCCTGGGCTCTGTTCCTGGGCTCTGTACCTGGGTTCTGTTCCTGGGCTCTGAACCTGGGCTCTGTTCCTGTGCTCTGTTCCGGGGCTCTGTTCCGGGGCTCTGTACCTGAGCTCTGTTCCGGGGCTCTGTTCCTGGGCTCTGTACCTGGGCTCTGTTCCTGAGCTCTTAACCTGGGCTCTGTACCTGGGCTCTGTACCTGAGCTCTGTTCTGGGGCTCTGTTCCTGGGCTCTCTACCTGGGCTCTGTTCCTGGGCACTGTACCTGGGCTCTGAACCTGGGCTCTCTTAATGGGCTCTGTTCCGGGGCTCTGAAACTGTGCTCTGTTCCTGGGCTCTGGTCGTGGGCTCTGTTCCAGGGCTCTATACCTGAGCTCTGTACCTGGGCTCTGTTCCTGGGCTCTGTACCTGGGCTCTGAACCTGGGCTCTGTACCTGAGCTCTGTTCAGGGGCTCTGTTCCTAGGCTCTGTACCTGGGTTCTGTTCCTGGGCTCTGAACCTGGGCTCTGAACATGGGCTCTGTACCTGAGCTCTGTTCCGGGACTTTGTTCCTGGGCTCTGTACCTGGGTTCTGTTCCTGGGCTCTGAACCTGGGCTCTGAACCTGGGCTCTCTTCCTGGGCTCTGTTCCTGGGCTCTGTACCTGTGTTCTGTTCCTGGGCTCTGAACCTGGGCTCTGTACCTGGGCTCTGTTCCTGAGCTCTTAACCTGGGCTCTGTACCTGGGCTCTGTACCTGAGCTCTGTTCTGGGGCTCTGTTCCTGGGCTCTCTACCTGGGCTCTGTTCCTGGGCACTGTACCTGGGCTCTGAACCTGGGCTCTCTTAATGGGCTCTGTTCCGGGGCTCTGAAACTGTGCTCTGTTCCTGGGCTCTGGTCGTGGGCTCTGTTCCAGGGCTCTATACCTGAGCTCTGTACCTGGGCTCTGTTCCTGGGCTCTGTACCTGGGCTCTGAACCTGGGCTCTGTACCTGAGCTCTGTTCAGGGACTTTGTTCCTGGGCTCTGTACCTGGGTTCTGTTCCTGGGCTCTGAACCTGGGCTCTGAACCTGGGCTCTCTTCCTGGGCTCTGTTCCTGGGCTCTGTACCTGTGTTCTGTTCCTGGGCTCTGAACCTGGGCTCTGAACCTGGGCTCTGTACCTGAGCTCTGTTCCGGGGCTTTGTTCCTGGGCTCTGTACTTGGGTTCTGTTCCTGGGCTCTGAACCTGGGCTCTGAACCTGGGCTCTCTTCCTGGGCTCTGTTCCTGGGCTCTGTTCCGGGGCTCTGAACCTGGGCTCTGAACCTGGGCTCTGTTACAGGGCTCTGTTCCTGGGCTCTGTACCTGAGCTCTGTTACAGGGCTCTGTTCCTGGGCTCTGTTCCTGGACTCTGTTCCTGGTGTTTCTACCTGGGCTCTGTACGTGAGCTCTGAACCTGGGCTCTGGTCGTGGGCTCTGTTCCGGGGCTCTGAACCTGTGCTCTGTTCCTGGGCTCTGGTCGTGGGCTCTGTTCCAGGGCTCTATACCTGAGCTCTGTACCTGGGCTCTGTACCGGGGCTCTGAACCTGGGCTCTGTACCTGAGCTCTGTTCCTGGGCTCTGTACCTGGGTTCTGTTCCTGGGCTCTGAACCTGGGCTCTGAACCTGGGCTCTGTACCTGAGCTCTGTTCCGGGGCTTTGTTCCTGGGCTCTGTACCTGGGTTCTGTTCCTGGGCTCTGAACCTGGGCTCTCTTCCTGGGCTCTGTTCCTGGGCTCTGTTCCGGGGCTCTGAACCTGGGCTCTGAACCTGGGCTCTGTTCCTGGGCTCTGAACCTGGGCTCTGAACCTGGGCTCTCTTCCTGGGCTCTGTTCCTGGGCTCTGTTCCGGGGATCTGTACCTGAGCTCTGTTCCGGGGCTCTGTTCCTGGGCTCTATACATGAGCTCTGTACCTGGGCTCTGTTCCGGGGCTCTGTACATGAGCTCTGTTACAGGGCTCTGTTCCTGGGCTCTGTTCCTGGACTCTGTTCCTGGTGTTTCTACCTGGGCTCTGTACGTGAGCTCTGAACCTGGGCTCTGAACCTGGGCTCTGTACCTGAGCTCTGTTCCGGGGCTCTGTTCCTGGGCTCTGTACCTTGGTTCTGTTCCTGGGCTCTGAACCTGGGCTCTGAACATGGGCTCTGTACCTGAGCTCTGTTCCGGGACTTTGTTCCTGGGCTCTGTACCTGGGTTCTGTTCCTGGGCTCTGAACCTGGGCTCTGAACCTGGGCTCTCTTCCTGGGCTCTGTTCCTGGGCTCTGAACCTGGGCTCTGAACCTGGGCTCTGTTCCTGAGCTCTGTTCCGGGGCTTTGTTCCTGGGCTCTGTACCTGGGTTCTGTTCCTGGGCTCTGAACCTGGGCTCTGAACCTGGGCTCTCTTCCTGGGCTCTGTTCCTGGGCTCTGTTCCGGGGCTCTGAACCTGGGTTCTGTTCCTGGGCTCTGAACCTGGGCTCTGAACCTGGGCTCTGTACCTGAGCTCTGTTCCCGGGGCTCTGTTCCTGAGCTCTGTACCTGGGTTCTGTTCCTGGGCTCTGAACCTGGGCTCTGAACCTGGGCTCGCTTCCTGGGCTCTGTTCCTGGGCTCTGTTCCGGGGCTCTGTTCCTGGGCTCTGTACCTGGGCTCTGTACCTGGGCTCTGAACCTGGGCTCTGTACCTGAGCTCTGTTCCGGGGCTCTGTTCCTGGGCTCTGTACCTGGGCTCTGTTCCTGGGCTCTGAACCTGGGCTCTGAACCTGGGCTCTGTTCCTGGGCTCTGTTCCGGGACTTTGTTCCTGGGCTCTGTACCTGGGTTCTGTTCCTGGGCTCTGAACCTGGGCTCTGAACCTGGGCTCTCTTCCTGGGCTCTGTTCCTGGGCTCTGTACCTGGGTTCTGTTCCTGGGCTCTGAACCTGGGCTCTGAACCTGGGCTCTGTACCTGAGCTCTGTTCCGGGGCTTTGTTCCTGGGCTCTGTACCTGGGCTCTGTTCCTGGGCTCTGTTCCGGGGATCTGAACCTGGGCTCTGAACCTGGGCTCTGAACCTGGGCTCTGTTCCGGGGCTCTGTTCCGGGGATCTGTACCTGAGCTCTGTTCCGGGGCTCTGTTCCTGGGCTCTATACCTGAGCTCTGTACCTGGGCTCTGTTCCTGGGCTCTGTACCTGGGCTCTGTACCTGGGCTCTGAACATGAGCTCTGTTCCGGGGCTCTGTTCCTGGGCTCTGTTCCGGGGCTCTGTTCCTGGGCTCTGTACTTGGGCTCTGAACCTGGGCTCTGGAGCTCTGTTCCGGGGCTTTGTTCCTGGGCTCTGTACCTGGGTTCGGTTCCTGGGCTCTGAACCTGGGCTCTGTTCATGAGCTCTGTTCTGGGGCTCTGTTCCTGGGCTCTCTACCTGGGCTCTGTTCCTGGGCAGTGTACCTGGGCTCTGTTCCTGGGCACTGTACCTGTGCTCTGGTCCTGGGCTCTCTACCTGAGCTCTGTTCCGGGGCTCTGTTCCTGGGCTCTGTTCCGGGGCTCTGTTCCTGGGCTCTGTTCCGGGGCTCTGGTCCTGTGCTCTGTACCTGGGCTCTGAACCTGGGCTCTGTACCTGGGCTCTGTTCTGGGGATCTGTTCCTGGGCTCTGTTCCGAGGCTCTGTTCCTGGGCTCTGTTCCGGGGCTCTGTTCCGGGGCTCTGAACCTGGGCTCTGTTCCAGGGCTCTGTACTTGGGCTCTGAACCTGTGCTCTGTACCTGAGCTCTGTTCCGGGGCTTTGTTCCTGGGCTCTGTTCCGGGGCTCTGGTCCTGTGCTCTGTGCCTGGGCTCTGAACCTGGGCTCTGTTCCGGGGCTCTGTTCCGGGGCTCTGTTCCGGGGATCTGAACCTGGGCTCTGAACCTGGGCTCTGAACCTGGGCTCTGTTCCGGGGCTCTGTTCCTGGGCTCTGTTCCGGGGATCTGAACCTGGGCTCTGAACCTGGGCTCTGAACCTGGGCTCTGTTCCGGGGCTCTGTTCCTGGGCTCTGTTCCGGGGCTCTGTTCCGGGGCTCTGTTCCTGGGCTCTGTTCCGGGGATCTGTTCCGGGGCTCTGAACCTGGGCTCTGTTCCTGGGCTCTGTACTTGGGCTCTGAACCTGGGCTCTGTACCTGAGCTCTGTTCCGGGGCTTTGTTCCTGGGCTCTGTACCTGGTTTCTGTTCCTGGGCTCTGAACCTGGGCTCTGTTCCTGAGCTCTGTTCTGGGGCTCTGTTCCTGGGCTCTCTACCTGGGCTCTGTTCCTGGGCTCTGTACCTAGGCTCTGTTCCGGGGCTCTGAACCTGGGCTCTGTACCTGAGCTCTGTTCTGGGGCTCTGTTCCTGGGCTCGCTACCTGGGCTCTGTTCCTGGGCACTGTACCTGGGCTCTGAACCTGGGCTCTCTTCCTGGGCTCTATTCCTGGGCTCTGAACCTGTGCTCTGTTCCTGGGCTCTGGTCTTGGGCTCTTTTCCGGGGCGCTGTTCCTGGTGTCTCTACCTGGGCTCTGTTCCTGGGCTCTGTACCTGGGCTCTGAACCTGGGCTCTGTACCTGAGCTCTCTTCCTGGGCTCTGTTCCGGAGCTCTGAACCTGTGCTCTGTTCCTGGGCTCTGGTCGTGGGCTCTGTTCCAGGGCTCTATACCTGAGCTCTGTACCTGGGCTCTGTTCCTGGGCTCTGTACCTGGGCTCTGTACCTGGGCTCTGAACCTGGGCTCTGTACCTGAGCTCTGTTCCGGGGCTCTGTTCCTGGGCTCTGTACCTGGGTTCTTTTCCTGGGCTCTGAACCTGGGCTCTGAACCTGGGCTCTGTACCTGAGCTCTGTTCCGGGACTTTGTTCCTGGGCTCTGTACCTGGGTTCTGTTCCTGGGCTCTGAACCTGGGCTCTGAACCTGGGCTCTCTTCCTGGGCTCTGTTCCTGGGCTCTGTACCTGGGTTCTGTTCCTGGGCTCTGAACCTGGGCTCTGAACCTGGGCTTTGTACCTGAGCTCTGTTCCGGGGCTTTGTTCCTGGGCTCTGTACCTGGGTTCTGTTCCTGGGCTCTGAACCTGGGCTCTCTTCCTGGGCTCTGTTCCTGGGCTCTGTTCCGGGGCTCTGAACCTGGGCTCTGAACCTGGGCTCTGTTCCTGGGCTCTGAACCTGGGCTCTGAACCTGGGCTCTCTTCCTGGGCTCTGTTCCTGGGCTCTGTTCCGGGGATCTGTACCTGAGCTCTGTTCCGGGGCTCTGTTCCTGGGCTCTATACATGAGCTCTGTACCTGGGCTCTGTTCCGGGGCTCTGTACATGAGCTCTGTTACAGGGCTCTGTTCCTGGGCTCTGTTCCTGGACTCTGTTCCTGGTGTTTCTACCTGGGCTCTGTACGTGAGCTCTGAACCTGGGCTCTGAACCTGGGCTCTGTACCTGAGCTCTGTTCCGGGGCTCTGTTCCTGGGCTCTATTCCGGGGCTCTGTTCCTGGGCTCTCTACCTGGGCTCCTGGGCACTGTACCTGGTCTCTGTTCCTGGGCACTGTACCTGGGCTCTGTTCCTGGGCTCTGTACCTAGGCTCTGTTCCTGGGCTCTGAACCTGGGCTCTGTACCTGAGCTCTGTTCTGGGGCTCTGTTCCTGGGCTCTCTACCTGGGCTCTGTTCCGGGGATCTGTTCCGGGGCTCTGAACCTGGGCTCTGTACCTGGGTTCTGTTCCTGGGCTCTGAACCTGGGCTCTGTTCATGAGCTCTGTTCTGGGTCTCTACCTGGGCTCTGTTCCTGGGCTCTGTACCTGGGCTCTGAACCTGGGCTCTGTACCTGAGCTCTCTTCCTGGGCTCTGTTCCGGAGCTCTGAACCTGTGCTCTGTTCCTGGGCTCTGGTCGTGGGCTCTGTTCCAGGGCTCTATACCTGAGCTCTGTACCTGGGCTCTGTTCCTGGGCTCTGTACCTGGGCTCTGTACCTGGGCTCTGAACCTGGGCTCTGTACCTGAGCTCTGTTCCGGGGCTCTGTTCCTGGGCTCTGTACCTGGGCTCTGTTCCTGGGCTCTGAACCTGGGCTCTGAACCTGGGCTCTCTTCCTGGGCTCTGTTCCTGGGCTCTGTACCTGGGTTCTGTTCCTGGGCTCTGAACCTGGGCTCTGAACCTGGGCTCTGTACCTGAGCTCTGTTCCGGGGCTTTGTTCCTGGGCTCTGTACCTGGGTTCTGTTCCTGGGCTCTGAACCTGGGCTCTGAACCTGGGCTCTGTACCTGAGCTCTGTTCCGGGACTTTGTTCCTGGGCTCTGTACCTGGGTTCTGTTCCTGGGCTCTGAACCTGGGCTCTGAACCTGGGCTCTCTTCCTGGGCTCTGTTCCTGGGCTCTGTACCTGGGTTCTGTTCCTGGGCTCTGAACCTGTGCTCTGAACCTGGGCTCTGTACCTGAGCTCTGTTCCGGGGCTTTGTTCCTGGGCTCTGTACCTGGGTTCTTTTCCTGGGCTCTGAACCTGGGCTCTGTTCCTGGGCTCTGTTCCTGGGCTCTGTTCCGGAGCTCTGAACCTGGGCTCTGAACCTGGGCTCTGTTCCTGTGCTCTGTTCCGGGGCTCTGTTCCTGGGCTCTGTACCTGAGCTCTGTTCCGGGGCTCTGTTCCTGGGCTCTCTACCTGGGCTCTGTTCCTGGGCTCTTAACCTGGGCTCTGTACCTGGGCTCTGTTCCTGGGCACTGTACCTGGGCTCTGAACCTGGGCTCTCTTAATGGGCTCTGTTCCGGGGCTCTGAAACTGTGCTCTGTTCCTGGGCTCTGGTCGTGGGCTCTGTTCCAGGGCTCTATACCTGAGCTCTGTACCTGGGCTCTGTTCCTGGGCTCTGTACCTGGGCTCTGAACCTGGGCTCTGAACCTGGGCTCTGTACCTGAGCTCTGTTCCGGGGTTCTGTTCCTGGGCTCTGTACCTGGGTTCTGTTCCTGGGCTCTGAACCTGGGCTCTGAACATGGGCTCTGTACCTGAGCTCTGTTCCGGGACTTTGTTCCTGGGCTCTGTACCTGGGTTCTGTTCCTGGGCTCTGAACCTGGGCTCTGAACCTGGGCTCTCTTCCTGGGCTCTGTTCCTGGGCTCTGTACCTGGGTCGTGGGCTCTTTTCCGGGGCGCTGTTCCTGGTGTCTCTACCTGGGCTCTGTTCCTGGGCTCTGTACCTGGGCTCTGAACCTGGGCTCTGTACCTGAGCTCTCTTCCTGGGCTCTGTTCCGGAGCTCTGAACCTGTGCTCTGTTCCTGGGCTCTGGTCGTGGGCTCTGTTCCAGGGCTCTATACCTGAGCTCTGTTCCGGGGCTCTGTTCCTGGGCTCTATTCCGGGGCTCTGTTCCTGGGCTCTCTACCTGGGCTCCTGGGCACTGTACCTGGTCTCTGTTCCTGGGCACTGTACCTGGGCTCTGTTCCTGGGCTCTGTACCTAGGCTCTGTTCCTGGGCTCTGAACCTGGGCTCTGTACCTGAGCTCTGTTCTGGGGCTCTGTTCCTGGGCTCTCTACCTGGGCTCTGTTCCGGGGATCTGTTCCGGGGCTCTGAACCTGGGCTCTGTACCTGGGTTCTGTTCCTGGGCTCTGAACCTGGGCTCTGTTCATGAGCTCTGTTCTGGGTCTCTACCTGGGCTCTGTTCCTGGGCTCTGTACCTGGGCTCTGAACCTGGGCTCTGTACCTGAGCTCTCTTCCTGGGCTCTGTTCCGGAGCTCTGAACCTGTGCTCTGTTCCTGGGCTCTGGTCGTGGGCTCTGTTCCAGGGCTCTATACCTGAGCTCTGTACCTGGGCTCTGTTCCTGGGCTCTGTACCTGGGCTCTGTACCTGGGCTCTGAACCTGGGCTCTGTACCTGAGCTCTGTTCCGGGGCTCTGTTCCTGGGCTCTGTACCTGGGCTCTGTTCCTGGGCTCTGAACCTGGGCTCTGAACCTGGGCTCTCTTCCTGGGCTCTGTTCCTGGGCTCTGTACCTGGGTTCTGTTCCTGGGCTCTGAACCTGGGCTCTGAACCTGGGCTCTGTACCTGAGCTCTGTTCCGGGGCTTTGTTCCTGGGCTCTGTACCTGGGTTCTGTTCCTGGGCTCTGAACCTGGGCTCTGAACCTGGGCTCTGTACCTGAGCTCTGTTCCGGGACTTTGTTCCTGGGCTCTGTACCTGGGTTCTGTTCCTGGGCTCTGAACCTGGGCTCTGAACCTGGGCTCTCTTCCTGGGCTCTGTTCCTGGGCTCTGTACCTGGGTTCTGTTCCTGGGCTCTGAACCTGTGCTCTGAACCTGGGCTCTGTACCTGAGCTCTGTTCCGGGGCTTTGTTCCTGGGCTCTGTACCTGGGTTCTTTTCCTGGGCTCTGAACCTGGGCTCTGTTCCTGGGCTCTGTTCCTGGGCTCTGTTCCGGGGCTCTGAACCTGGGCTCTGAACCTGGGCTCTGTTCCTGTGCTCTGTTCCGGGGCTCTGTTCCTGAGCTCTGTACCTGAGCTCTGTTCCGGGGCTCTGTTCCTGGGCTCTGTACCTGGGCTCTGTTCCTGGGCTCTTAACCTGGGCTCTGTACCTGGGCTCTGTTCCTGGGCACTGTACCTGGGCTCTGAACCTGGGCTCTCTTAATGGGCTCTGTTCCGGGGCTCTGAAACTGTGCTCTGTTCCTGGGCTCTGGTCGTGGGCTCTGTTCCAGGGCTCTATACCTGAGCTCTGTACCTGGGCTCTGTTCCTGGGCTCTGTACCTGGGCTCTGAACCTGGGCTCTGAACCTGGGCTCTGTACCTGAGCTCTGTTCCGGGGTTCTGTTCCTGGGCTCTGTACCTGGGTTCTGTTCCTGGGCTCTGAACCTGGGCTCTGAACATGGGCTCTGTACCTGAGCTCTGTTCCGGGACTTTGTTCCTGGGCTCTGTACCTGGGTTCTGTTCCTGGGCTCTGAACCTGGGCTCTGAACCTGGGCTCTCTTCCTGGGCTCTGTTCCTGGGCTCTGTACCTGGGTCGTGGGCTCTTTTCCGGGGCGCTGTTCCTGGTGTCTCTACCTGGGCTCTGTTCCTGGGCTCTGTACCTGGGCTCTGAACCTGGGCTCTGTACCTGAGCTCTCTTCCTGGGCTCTGTTCCGGAGCTCTGAACCTGTGCTCTGTTCCTGGGCTCTGGTCGTGGGCTCTGTTCCAGGGCTCTATACCTGAGCTCTGTACCTGGGCTCTGTCCCTGGGCTCTGTACCTGGGCTCTGTACCTGGGCTCTGAACCTGGGCTCTGTACCTGAGCTCTGTTTCGGGGCTCTGTTCCTGGGCTCTGTACCTGGGTTCTGTTCCTGGGCTCTGAACCTGCCCTCTGAACCTGGGCTCTGTACCTGAGCTCTGTTCCGGGACTTTGTTCCTGGGCTCTGTACCTGGGTTCTGTTCCTGGGCTCTGAAACTGTGCTCTGTTCCTGGGCTCTGGTCGTGGGCTCTGTTCCAGGGCTCTATACCTGAGCTCTGTACCTGGGCTCTGTTCCTGGGCTCTGTACCTGGGCTCTGAAATAGGCTCTGTACCTGGGCTCTGTACCTGAGCTCTGTTCCGGGGCTCTGTTCCTGGGCTCTGTACCTGGGTTCTGTTCCTGGGCTCTGAACCTGGGCTCTGAACCTGGGCTCTGTACCTGAGCTCTGTTCCGGGGCTCTGTTCCTGGGCTCTGTACCTGAGCTCTGTTCCTGGGCTCTGAACCTGGGCTCTGTACCTGAGCTCTGTTCCGGGGCTCTGTTCCTGAGCTCTGTACCTGAGCTCTGTTCCTGGGCTCTATTCCGGGGCTCTTAACCTGTGCTCTGTTCCTGGGCTCTGGTCGTGGGCTCTTTTCCGGGGCGCTGTTCCTGGTGTCTCTACCTGGGCTCTGTTCCTGGGCTCTGTACCTGGGCTCTGAACCTGAGCTCTGTTCCTGGGCTCTGAACCTGGGCTCTGTACCTGAGCTTTGTTCCGGGGCTCTGTTCCTGGGCTCTGTTCCGGGGATCTGTTCCTGGGCTCTGTACTTGGGCTCTGAACCTGGGCTCTGTACCTGAGCTCTGTTCCGGGGCTTTGTTCCTGGGCTCTGTACCTGGGTTCGGTTCCTGGGCTCTGAACCTGGGCTCTGTTCATGAGCTCTGTTCTGGGGCTCTGTTCCTGGGCTCTCTACCTGGGCTCTGTACCTGGGCTCTGTTCCTGGGCACTGTACCTGGGCTCTGAACCTGGGCTCTCTTAATGGGCTCTGTTCCGGGGCTCTGAAACTGTGCTCTGTTCCTGGGCTCTGGTCGTGGGCTCTGTTCCAGGGCTCTATACCTGAGCTCTGTACCAGGGCTCTGTTCCTGGGCTCTGTACCTGGGCTCTGAACCTGGGCTCTGAACCTGGGCTCTGTACCTGAGCTCTGTTCCGGGGTTCTGTTCCTGGGCTCTGTACCTGGGTTCTGTTCCTGGGCTCTGAACCTGGGCTCTGAACATGGGCTCTGTACCTGAGCTCTGTTCCGGGACTTTGTTCCTGGGCTCTGTACCTGGGTTCTGTTCCTGGGCTCTGAACCTGGGCTCTGAACCTGGGCTCTCTTCCTGGGCTCTGTTCCTGGGCTCTGTACCTGGGTCGTGGGCTCTTTTCCGGGGCGCTGTTCCTGGTGTCTCTACCTGGGCTCTGTTCCTGGGCTCTGTACCTGGGCTCTGAACCTGGGCTCTGTACCTGAGCTCTCTTCCTGGGCTCTGTTCCGGAGCTCTGAACCTGTGCTCTGTTCCTGGGCTCTGGTCGTGGGCTCTGTTCCAGGGCTCTATACCTGAGCTCTGTACCTGGGCTCTGTTCCTGGGCTCTGTACCTGGGCTCTGTACCTGGGCTCTGAACCTGGGCTCTGTATCTGAGCTCTGTTTTGGGGCTCTGTTCCTGGGCTCTGTACCTGGGTTCTGTTCCTGGGCTCTGAACCTGCCCTCTGAACCTGGGCTCTGTACCTGAGCTCTGTTCCGGGACTTTGTTCCTGGGCTCTGTACCTGGGTTCTGTTCCTGGGCTCTGAAACTGTGCTCTGTTCCTGGGCTCTGGTCGTGGGCTCTGTTCCAGGGCTCTATACCTGAGCTCTGTACCTGGGCTCTGTTCCTGGGCTCTGTACCTGGGCTCTGAACCTGGGCTCTGAACCTGGGCTCTGTACCTGAGCTCTGTTCCGGGGCTCTGTTCCTGGGCTCTGTACCTGGGTTCTGTTCCTGGGCTCTGAACCTGGGCTCTGAACCTGGGCTCTGTACCTGAGCTCTGTTCCGGGGCTCTGTTCCTGGGCTCTGTACCTGAGCTCTGTTCCTGGGCTCTGAACCTGGGCTCTGTACCTGAGCTCTGTTCCGGGGCTCTGTTCCTGAGCTCTGTACCTGAGCTCTGTTCCTGGGCTCTATTCCGGGGCTCTGAACCTGTGCTCTGTTCCTGGGCTCTGGTCGTGGGCTCTTTTCCGGGGCGCTGTTCCTGGTGTCTCTACCTGGGCTCTGTTCCTGGGCTCTGTACCTGGGCTCTGAACCTGAGCTCTGTTCCTGGGCTCTGAACCTGGGCTCTGTACCTGAGCTTTGTTCCGGGGCTCTGTTCCTGGGCTCTGTTCCGGGGCTCTGTTCCTGGGCTCTGTACTTGGGCTCTGAACCTGGGCTCTGTACCTGAGCTCTGTTCCGGGGCTTTGTTCCTGGGCTCTGTTCCTGGGTTCGGTTCCTGGGCTCTGAACCTGGGCTCTGTTCATGAGCTCTGTTCTGGGGCTCTGTTCCTGGGCTCTCTACCTGGGCTCTGTTCCTGGGCAGTGTACCTGGGCTCTGTTCCTGGGCACTGTACCTGTGCTCTGGTCCTGGGCTCTGTACCTGAGCTCTGTTCCGGGGCTCTGTTCCTGGGCTCTGTTCCGGGGCTCTGGTCCTGTGCTCTGTACCTGGGCTCTGAACCTGGGCTCTGTACCTGGGCTCTGTTCTGGGGATCTGTTCCTGGGCTCTGTTCCGAGGCTCTGAACCTGGGCTCTGTTCCGGGGCTCTGTTCCGGGGATCTGAACCTGGGCTCTGAACTTGGGCTCTGTTCCGGGGCTCTGTTCCTGGGCTCTGTTCCGGGGATCTGAACCTGGGCTCTGAACCTGGGCTCTGAACCTGGGCTCTGTACTTGGGCTCTGAACCTGGGCTCTGTACCTGAGCTCTGTTCCGGGGCTTTGTTCCTGGGCTCTGTACCTGGGTTCTGTTCCTGGGCTCTGAACCTGGGCTCTGTTCATGAGCTCTGTTCTGGGGCTCTGTTCCTGGGCTCTCAACCTGGGCTCTGTTCCTGGGCTCTGTACCTAGGCTCTGTTCCTGGGCTCTGAACCTGGGCTCTGTACCTGAGCTCTGTTCTGGGGCTCTGTTCCTGGGCTCTCTACCTGGGCTCTGTTCCTGGGCACTGTACCTGGGCTCTGAACCTGGGCTCTCTTCCTGGGCTCTATTCCGGGGCTCTGAACCTGTGCTCTGTTCCTGGGCTCTGGTCGTGGGCTCTTTTCCGGGGCGCTGTTCCTGGTGTCTCTACCTGGGCTCTGTTCCTGGGCTCTGTACCTGGGCTCTGAACCTGGGCTCTGTACCTGAGCTCTCTTCCTGGGCTCTGTTCCGGAGCTCTGAACCTGTGCTCTGTTCCTGGGCTCTGGTCGTGGGCTCTGTTCCAGGGCTCTATACCTGAGCTCTGTACCTGGGCTCTGTTCCTGGGCTCTGTACCTGGGCTCTGTACCTGGGCTCTGAACCTGGGCTCTGTACCTGAGCTCTGTTTCGGGGCTCTGTTCCTGGGCTCTGTACCTGGGTTCTGTTCCTGGGCTCTGAACCTGCCCTCTGAACCTGGGCTCTGTACCTGAGCTCTGTTCCGGGACTTTGTTCCTGGGCTCTGTACCTGGGTTCTGTTCCTGGGCTCTGAACTTGGGCTCTGAACCTGGGCTCTCTTCCTGGGCTCTGTTCCTGGGCTCTGTACCTGGGTTCTGTTCCTGGGCTCTGAACCTGGGATCTTAACCTGTGCTCTGTACCTGAGCTCTGTTCCGGGGCTTTGTTCCTGGGCTCTGTACCTGGGTTCTGTTCCTGGGCTCTGAACCTGGGCTCTGAACCTGGGCTCTGAACCTGGGCTCTGTTCCTGGGCTCTGAACCTGGGCTCTGTTCCTGGGCTCTGAACCTGGGCTCTGAACCTGGGCTCTCTTCCTGGGCTCTGTTCCGGGGCTCTGTTCCGGGGAACTGTACCTGAGCTCTGTTCCGGGGCTCTGTTCCTGGGCTCTATACCTGAGCTCTGTACCTGGGCTCTGTTCCTGGGCTCTGTACCTGGGCTCTGTACCTGGGCTCTGAACATGAGCTCTGTTCCGGGGCTCTGTTCCTGGGCTCTGTTCCGGTGCTCTGTTCCTGGGCTCTGTACTTGGGCTCTGAACCTGGGCTCTGTACCTGAGCTCTGTTCCGGGGCTTTGTTCCTGGGCTCTGTACCTGGGTTCGGTTCCTGGGCTCTGAACCTGGGCTCTGTTCATGAGCTCTGTTCTGGGGCTCTGTTCCTGGGCTCTCTACCTGGGCTCTGTTCCTGTGCAGTGTACCTGGGCTCTGTTCCTGGGCACTGTACCTGTGCTCTGGTCCTGGGCTCTGTACCTGAGCTCTGTTCCGGGGCTCTGTTCCTGGGCTCTGTTCCGGGGCTCTGGTCCTGTGCTCTGTACCTGGGCTCTGAACCTGGGCTCTGTACCTGGGCTCTGTTCTGGGGATCTGTTCCTGGGCTCTGTTCCGAGGCTCTGAACCTGGGCTCTGTTCCGGGGCTCTGTTCCGGGACTCTGTTCCGGGGATCTGAACCTGGGCTATGAACCTGGGCTCTGAACCTGGGCTCTGTTCCGGGGCTCTGTTCCTGGGCCCTGTTCCGGGGATCTGAACCTGGGCTCTGAACCTGGGCTCTGAACCTGGGCTCTGTTCCGGGGCTCTGTTCCTGTGCTCTGTTCCGGGGCTCTGTTCCGGGGCTCTGTTCCTGGGCTCTGTTCCGGGGCTCAGAACCTGGGCTCTGTTCCTGGGCTCTGTACTTGGGCTCTGAACCTGGGCTCTGTACCTGAGCTCTGTTCCGGGGCTTTGTTCCTGGGCTCTGTACCTGGGTTCTGTTCCTGGGCTCTGAACCTGGGCTCTGAACCTGGGCTCTCTTCCTGGGCTCTGTTCCTGGGCTCTGTTCCGGGGCTCTGAACCTGGGCTCTGAACCTGGGCTCTGTTACAGGGCTCTGTTCCTGGGCTCTGTACCTGAGCTCTGTTACAGGGCTCTGTTCCTGGGCTCTGTTCCTGGACTCTGTTCCTGGTGTTTCTACCTGGGCTCTGTACGTGAGCTCTGAACCTGGGCTCTGGTCGTGGGCTCTGTTCCGGGGCTCTGAACCTGTGCTCTGTTCCTGGGCTCTGGTCGTGGGCTCTGTTCCAGGGCTCTATACCTGAGCTCTGTACCTGGGCTCTGTACCGGGGCTCTGAACCTGGGCTCTGTACCTGAGCTCTGTTCCTGGGCTCTGTACCTGGGTTCTGTTCCTGGGCTCTGAACCTGGGCTCTGAACCTGGGCTCTGTACCTGAGCTCTGTTCCGGGGCTTTGTTCCTGGGCTCTGTACCTGGGTTCTGTTCCTGGGCTCTGAACCTGGGCTCTCTTCCTGGGCTCTGTTCCTGGGCTCTGTTCCGGGGCTCTGAACCTGGGCTCTGAACCTGGGCTCTGTTCCTGGGCTCTGAACCTGGGCTCTGAACCTGGGCTCTCTTCCTGGGCTCTGTTCCTGGGCTCTGTTCCGGGGATCTGTACCTGAGCTCTGTTCCGGGGCTCTGTTCCTGGGCTCTATACATGAGCTCTGTACCTGGGCTCTGTTCCGGGGCTCTGTACATGAGCTCTGTTACAGGGCTCTGTTCCTGGGCTCTGTTCCTGGACTCTGTTCCTGGTGTTTCTACCTGGGCTCTGTACGTGAGCTCTGAACCTGGGCTCTGAACCTGGGCTCTGTACCTGAGCTCTGTTCCGGGGCTCTGTTCCTGGGCTCTGTACCTGGGTTCTGTTCCTGGGCTCTGAACCTGGGCTCTGAACATGGGCTCTGTACCTGAGCTATGTTCCGGGACTTTGTTCCTGGGCTCTGTACCTGGGTTCTGTTCCTGGGCTCTGAACCTGGGCTCTGAACCTGGGCTCTCTTCCTGGGCTCTGTTCCTGGGCTCTGTACCTGGGTTCTGTTCCTGGGCTCTGAACCTGGGCTCTGAACCTGGGCTCTGTTCCTGAGCTCTGTTCCGGGGCTTTGTTCCTGGGCTCTGTACCTGGGTTCTGTTCCTGGGCTCTGAACCTGGGCTCTGAACCTGGGCTCTCTTCCTGGGCTCTGTTCCTGGGCTCTGTTCCGGGGCTCTGAACCTGGGCTCTTAACCTGGGCTCTGTTACAGGGCTCTGTTCCGGGGCTCTGTACATGAGCTCTGTTACAGGGCTCTGTTCCTGGGCTCTGTTCCTGGACTCTGTTCCTGGTGTTTCTACCTGGGCTCTGTACGTGAGCTCTGAACCTGGGCTCTGAACCTGGGCTCTGTACCTGAGCTCTGTTCCGGGGCTCTGTTCCTGGGCTCTGTACCTGAGCTCTGTTCCTGGGCTCTGAACCTGGGCTCTGAACCTGAGCTCTGTTCCCGGGGCTCTGTTCCTGAGCTCTGTACCTGGGTTCTGTTCCTGGGCTCTGAACCTGGGCTCTGAACCTGGGCTCGCTTCCTGGGCTCTGTTCCTGGGCTCTGTTCCGGGGCTCTGTTCCTGGGCTCTGTACCTGGGCTCTGTACCTGGGCTCTGTTCCTGGGCTCTGTACCTGGGCTCTGTACCTGGGCTCTGAACCTGGGCTCTGTACCTGAGCTCTGTTTCGGGGCTCTGTTCCTGGGCTCTGTACCTGGGTTCTGTTCCTGGGCTCTGAACCTGCCCTCTGAACCTGGGCTCTGTACCTGAGCTCTGTTCCGGGACTTTGTTCCTGGGCTCTGTACCTGGGTTCTGTTCCTGGGCTCTGAAACTGTGCTCTGTTCCTGGGCTCTGGTCGTGGGCTCTGTTCCAGGGCTCTATACCTGAGCTCTGTACCTGGGCTCTGTTCCTGGGCTCTGTACCTGGGCTCTGAACCTGGGCTCTGAACCTGGGCTCTGTACCTGAGCTCTGTTCCGGGGCTCTGTTCCTGGGCTCTGTACCTGGGTTCTGTTCCTGGGCTCTGAACCTGGGCTCTGAACCTGGGCTCTGTACCTGAGCTCTGTTCCGGGGCTCTGTTCCTGGGCTCTGTACCTGAGCTCTGTTCCTGGGCTCTGAACCTGGGCTCTGTACCTGAGCTCTGTTCCGGGGCTCTGTTCCTGAGCTCTGTACCTGAGCTCTGTTCCTGGGCTCTATTCCGGGGCTCTGAACCTGTGCTCTGTTCCTGGGCTCTGGTCGTGGGCTCTTTTCCGGGGCGCTGTTCCTGGTGTCTCTACCTGGGCTCTGTTCCTGGGCTCTGTACCTGGGCTCTGAACCTGAGCTCTGTACCTGGGCTCTGAACCTGGGCTCTGTACCTGAGCTTTGTTCCGGGGCTCTGTTCCTGGGCTCTGTTCCGGGGCTCTGTTCCTGGGCTCTGTACTTGGGCTCTGAACCTGGGCTCTGTACCTGAGCTCTGTTCCGGGGCTTTGTTCCTGGGCTCTGTACCTGGGTTCGGTTCCTGGGCTCTGAACCTGGGCTCTGTTCATGAGCTCTGTTCTGGGGCTCTGTTCCTGGGCTCTCTACCTGGGCTCTGTTCCTGGGCAGTGTACCTGGGCTCTGTTCCTGGGCACTGTACCTGTGCTCTGGTCCTGGGCTCTGTACCTGAGCTCTGTTCCGGGGCTCTGTTCCTGGGCTCTGTTCCGGGGCTCTGGTCCTGTGCTCTGTACCTGGGCTCTGAACCTGGGCTCTGTACCTGGGCTCTGTTCTGGGGATCTGTTCCTGGGCTCTGTTCCGAGGCTCTGAACCTGGGCTCTGTTCCGGGGCTCTGTTCCGGGGATCTGAACCTGGGCTCTGAACTTGGGCTCTGTTCCGGGGCTCTGTTCCTGGGCTCTGTTCCGGGGATCTGAACCTGGGCTCTGAACCTGGGCTCTGAACCTGGGCTCTGTACTTGGGCTCTGAACCTGGGCTCTGTACCTGAGCTCTGTTCCGGGGCTTTGTTCCTGGGCTCTGTACCTGGGTTCTGTTCCTGGGCTCTGAACCTGGGCTCTGTTCATGAGCTCTGTTCTGGGGCTCTGTTCCTGGGCTCTCTACCTGGGCTCTGTTCCTGGGCTCTGTACCTAGGCTCTGTTCCTGGGCTCTGAACCTGGGCTCTGTACCTGAGCTCTGTTCTGGGGCTCTGTTCCTGGGCTCTCTACCTGGGCTCTGTTCCTGGGCACTGTACCTGGGCTCTGAACCTGGGCTCTCTTCCTGGGCTCTATTCCGGGGCTCTGAACCTGGGCTCTGTTCCTGGGCTCTGGTCGTGGGCTCTTTTCCGGGGCGCTGTTCCTGGTGTCTCTACCTGGGCTCTGTTCCTGGGCTCTGTACCTGGGCTCTGAACCTGGGCTCTGTACCTGAGCTCTCTTCCTGGGCTCTGTTCCGGAGCTCTGAACCTGTGCTCTGTTCCTGGGCTCTGGTCGTGGGCTCTGTTCCAGGGCTCTATACCTGAGCTCTGTACCTGGGCTCTGTTCCTGGGCTCTGTACCTGGGCTCTGTACCTGGGCTCTGAACCTGGGCTCTGTACCTGAGCTCTGTTTCGGGGCTCTGTTCCTGGGCTCTGTACCTGGGTTCTGTTCCTGGGCTCTGAACCTGCCCTCTGAACCTGGGCTCTGTACCTGAGCTCTGTTCCGGGACTTTGTTCCTGGGCTCTGTACCTGGGTTCTGTTCCTGGGCTCTGAACCTGGGCTCTGAACCTGGGCTCTCTTCCTGGGCTCTGTTCCTGGGCTCTGTACCTGGGTTCTGTTCCTGGGCTCTGAACCTGGGATCTTAACCTGTGCTCTGTACCTGAGCTCTGTTCCGGGGCTTTGTTCCTGGGCTCTGTACCTGGGTTCTGTTCCTGGGCTCTGAACCTGGGCTCTGAACCTGGGCTCTGAACCTGGGCTCTGTTCCTGGGCTCTGAACCTGGGCTCTGTTCCTGGGCTCTGAACCTGGGCTCTGAACCTGGGCTCTCTTCCTGGGCTCTGTTCCGGGGCTCTGTTCCGGGGAACTGTACCTGAGCTCTGTTCCGGGGCTCTGTTCCTGGGCTCTATACCTGAGCTCTGTACCTGGGCTCTGTTCCTGGGCTCTGTACCTGGGCTCTGTACCTGGGCTCTGAACATGAGCTCTGTTCCGGGGCTCTGTTCCTGGGCTCTGTTCCGGGGCTCTGTTCCTGGGCTCTGTACTTGGGCTCTGAACCTGGGCTCTGTACCTGAGCTCTGTTCCGGGGCTTTGTTCCTGGGCTCTGTACCTGGGTTCGGTTCCTGGGCTCTGAACCTGGGCTCTGTTCATGAGCTCTGTTCTGGGGCTCTGTTCCTGGGCTCTCTACCTGGGCTCTGTTCCTGGGCAGTGTACCTGGGCTCTGTTCCTGGGCACTGTACCTGTGCTCTGGTCCTGGGCTCTGTACCTGAGCTCTGTTCCGGGGCTCTGTTCCTGGGCTCTGTTCCGGGGCTCTGGTCCTGTGCTCTGTACCTGGGCTCTGAACCTGGGCTCTGTACCTGGGCTCTGTTCTGGGGATCTGTTCCTGGGCTCTGTTCCGAGGCTCTGAACCTGGGCTCTGTTCCGGGGCTCTGTTCCGGGACTCTGTTCCGGGGATCTGAACCTGGGCTATGAACCTGGGCTCTGAACCTGGGCTCTGTTCCGGGGCTCTGTTCCTGGGCCCTGTTCCGGGGATCTGAACCTGGGCTCTGAACCTGGGCTCTGAACCTGGGCTCTGTTCCGGGGCTCTGTTCCTGTGCTCTGTTCCGGGGCTCTGTTCCGGGGCTCTGTTCCTGGGCTCTGTTCCGGGGCTCAGAACCTGGGCTCTGTTCCTGGGCTCTGTACTTGGGCTCTGAACCTGGGCTCTGTACCTGAGCTCTGTTCCGGGGCTTTGTTCCTGGGCTCTGTACCTGGGTTCTGTTCCTGGGCTCTGAACCTGGGCTCTGAACCTGGGCTCTCTTCCTGGGCTCTGTTCCTGGGCTCTGTTCCGGGGCTCTGAACCTGGGCTCTGAACCTGGGCTCTGTTACAGGGCTCTGTTCCTGGGCTCTGTACCTGAGCTCTGTTACAGGGCTCTGTTCCTGGGCTCTGTTCCTGGACTCTGTTCCTGGTGTTTCTACCTGGGCTCTGTACGTGAGCTCTGAACCTGGGCTCTGGTCGTGGGCTTTGTTCCTGGGCTCTGTACCTGGGTTCTGTTCCTGGGCTCTGAACCTGGGCTCTGAACCTGGGCTCTCTTCCTGGGCTCTGTTCCTGGGCTCTGTACCTGGGTTCTGTTCCTGGGCTCTGAACCTGGGCTCTGAACCTGGGCTCTGTACCTGAGCTCTGTTCCGGGGCTTTGTTCCTGGGCTCTGTTCCTGGGCTCTGTTACGGGGCTCTGAACCTGGGCTCTGAACCTGGGCTCTGTTCCTGGGCTCTGAACCTGGGCTCTGAACCTGGGCTCTCTTCCTGGGCTCTGAACCTGGGCTCTGAACCTGGGCTCTGAACCTGGGCTCTGTTCCTGGGCTCTGAACCTGGGCTCTGAACCTGGGCTCTGTTCCTGGGCTCTGAACCTGGGCTCTGTTCCTGGGCTCTATACCTGAGCTCTGTACCTGGGCTCTGTTCCTGGGCTCTGTACCTGGGCTCTGTACCTGGGCTCTGAACATGGGCTCTGTACCTGAGCTCTGTTCCGGGGCTCTGTTCCTGGGCTCTGTACCTGGGTTCTGTTCCTGGGCTCTGAACCTGGGCTCTGAACCTGGGCTCTCTTCCTGGGCTCTGTTCCTGGGCTCTGTACCTGGGTTCTGTTCCTGGGCTCTGAACCTGGGCTCTGAACCTGGGCTCTCTTCCTGGGCTCTGTTCCTGGGCTCTGTACCTGGGTTCTGTTCCTGGGCTCTGAACTTGGGCTCTGCACCTGGGCTCTGTACCTGAGCTCTGTTCCGTGGCTCTGTTCCTGGGCTCTATTCCGGGGCTCTGAACCTGTGCTCTGTTCCTGGGCTCTGGTCGTGGGCTTTTTTCCGGGGCGCTGTTTCTGGTGTCTCTACCTGGGCTCTGTTCTTGGGCTCTGTAACTGGGCTCTGAACCTGGGCTCTGTACCTGAGCTCTGTTCCGGGGCTCTGTTCCTGGGCTCTGTACCTGGGCTCTGTTCCTGGGCTCTGAACCTGGGCTCTGTACCTGAGCTCTCTTCCGGGGCTCTGTTCCTGGGCTCTGAACCTGGGCTCTCTACCTGAGCTCTGTTCCGGGGCTTTGTTCCTGGGCTCTGTACCTGAGCTCTGTTCCGGGGCTCTGTTCCTGGGCTCTGTTCCGGGGCTCTGTTCCTGTGCTCTGTACCTGGGCTCTGAACCTGGGCTCTGTACCTGGGCTCTGTACCTGGGCTCTGTTCCGGGGATCTGTTCCTGGGCTCTCTTCCTGGGCTCTGTTCCTGGGCTCTGTACCTGGGTTCTGTTCCTGGGCTCTGAACCTGGGATCTTAACCTGTGCTCTGTACCTGAGCTCTGTTCCGGGGCTTTGTTCCTGGGCTCTGTACCTGGGTTCTGTTCCTGGGCTCTGAACCTGGGCTCTGAACCTGGGCTCTGAACCTGGGCTCTGTTCCTGGGCTCTGAACCTGGGCTCTGTTCCTGGGCTCTGAACCTGGGCTCTGAACCTGGGCTCTCTTCCTGGGCTCTGTTCCGGGGCTCTGTTCCGGGGAACTGTACCTGAGCTCTGTTCCGGGGCTCTGTTCCTGGGCTCTATACCTGAGCTCTGTACCTGGGCTCTGTTCCTGGGCTCTGTACCTGGGCTCTGTACCTGGGCTCTGAACATGAGCTCTGTTCCGGGGCTCTGTTCCTGGGCTCTGTTCCGGGGCTCTGTTCCTGGGCTCTGTACTTGGGCTCTGAACCTGGGCTCTGTACCTGAGCTCTGTTCCGGGGCTTTGTTCCTGGGCTCTGTACCTGGGTTCGGTTCCTGGGCTCTGAACCTGGGCTCTGTTCATGAGCTCTGTTCTGGGGCTCTGTTCCTGGGCTCTCTACCTGGGCTCTGTTCCTGGGCAGTGTACCTGGGCTCTGTTCCTGGGCACTGTACCTGTGCTCTGGTCCTGGGCTCTGTACCTGAGCTCTGTTCCGGGGCTCTGTTCCTGGGCTCTGTTCCGGGGCTCTGGTCCTGTGCTCTGTACCTGGGCTCTGAACCTGGGCTCTGTACCTGGGCTCTGTTCTGGGGATCTGTTCCTGGGCTCTGTTCCGAGGCTCTGAACCTGGGCTCTGTTCCGGGGCTCTGTTCCGGGACTCTGTTCCGGGGATCTGAACCTGGGCTATGAACCTGGGCTCTGAACCTGGGCTCTGTTCCGGGGCTCTGTTCCTGGGCCCTGTTCCGGGGATCTGAACCTGGGCTCTGAACCTGGGCTCTGAACCTGGGCTCTGTTCCGGGGCTCTGTTCCTGTGCTCTGTTCCGGGGCTCTGTTCCGGGGCTCTGTTCCTGGGCTCTGTTCCGGGGCTCAGAACCTGGGCTCTGTTCCTGGGCTCTGTACTTGGGCTCTGAACCTGGGCTCTGTACCTGAGCTCTGTTCCGGGGCTTTGTTCCTGGGCTCTGTACCTGGGTTCTGTTCCTGGGCTCTGAACCTGGGCTCTGAACCTGGGCTCTCTTCCTGGGCTCTGTTCCTGGGCTCTGTTCCGGGGCTCTGAACCTGGGCTCTGAACCTGGGCTCTGTTACAGGGCTCTGTTCCTGGGCTCTGTACCTGAGCTCTGTTACAGGGCTCTGTTCCTGGGCTCTGTTCCTGGACTCTGTTCCTGGTGTTTCTACCTGGGCTCTGTACGTGAGCTCTGAACCTGGGCTCTGGTCGTGGGCTTTGTTCCTGGGCTCTGTACCTGGGTTCTGTTCCTGGGCTCTGAACCTGGGCTCTGAACCTGGGCTCTCTTCCTGGGCTCTGTTCCTGGGCTCTGTACCTGGGTTCTGTTCCTGGGCTCTGAACCTGGGCTCTGAACCTGGGCTCTGTACCTGAGCTCTGTTCCGGGGCTTTGTTCCTGGGCTCTGTTCCTGGGCTCTGTTACGGGGCTCTGAACCTGGGCTCTGAACCTGGGCTCTGTTCCTGGGCTCTGAACCTGGGCTCTGAACCTGGGCTCTCTTCCTGGGCTCTGAACCTGGGCTCTGAACCTGGGCTCTGAACCTGGGCTCTGTTCCTGGGCTCTGAACCTGGGCTCTGAACCTGGGCTCTGTTCCTGGGCTCTGAACCTGGGCTCTGTTCCTGGGCTCTATACCTGAGCTCTGTACCTGGGCTCTGTTCCTGGGCTCTGTACCTGGGCTCTGTACCTGGGCTCTGAACATGGGCTCTGTACCTGAGCTCTGTTCCGGGGCTCTGTTCCTGGGCTCTGTACCTGGGTTCTGTTCCTGGGCTCTGAACCTGGGCTCTGAACCTGGGCTCTCTTCCTGGGCTCTGTTCCTGGGCTCTGTACCTGGGTTCTGTTCCTGGGCTCTGAACCTGGGCTCTGAACCTGGGCTCTCTTCCTGGGCTCTGTTCCTGGGCTCTGTACCTGGGTTCTGTTCCTGGGCTCTGAACTTGGGCTCTGCACCTGGGCTCTGTACCTGAGCTCTGTTCCGTGGCTCTGTTCCTGGGCTCTATTCCGGGGATCTGTTCCTGGGCTCTGTTCCGGGGCTCTGAACCTGTGCTCTGTTCCGGGGCTCTGTTCCGGGGCTCTGTTCCGGGGTTCTGTTCCTGGGCTCTGAACCTTGGCTCTGAACCTGGGCTCTGTTCCTGGGCTCTTTTCCGGGGCTCTGTTCCTGGGCACTGTACCTGGGCTCTGAACCTGGGCTCTGAACCTGGGCTCATAACCTGGGCTCTGTTCCTGGGCTCTTTTCCGGGGCTCTGAACCTGGGCTCTGAACCTGGGGTCTGTTCCGGTGATCTGTTCCGGGGATCTGTTCCGGGGCTCTGTTCCGGGGATCTGAACCTGGGCTCTGAACCGGGGCTCTGTTCCTGGGCTCTGTTCCAGGTCTCTGAACCTGGGCTCTGTTCCAGGGATCTGTTCCTGGGCTCTGTTCCGGGGCTCTGAACCTGGGCTCTGTTCCGGGGCTCTGTTCCTGGGATCAGTTCCTGGGGTCTGTTCCGGGGCTCTGAACCTGGGCTCTGAACCTTGGCTCTGAACTTGGGCTCTGTTCCTGGGCTCTTTTCCGGGGCTCTGTTCCTGGGCTCTGTACCTAAGCTCTGTTCCTGGGCACTTTACCTGGGCTCTGAACCTGGGCTCTCTTCCTGGGCTCTGTTCCTGGGGCTCTGAACCTGTGCTCTGTTCCTGGACTCTGTTCTGGGGCTCTGTTCCTGGGCTCTCTACCTGGGCTCTGCTCCTGGGCACTGCACCTGGGCTCTGAACCTGGGCTCTCTTCCGGGGCTCTGAACCTGGGCTCTCTACCTGGGCTCTGTTCCTGGGCACTGCACCTGGGCTCTGAACCTGGGCTCTCTTCCGGGGCTCTGAACCTGTGCTCTGTTCCTGGGCTCTGTTCCGGGGCTCTGTTCCGGGGCTCTGTTCCGGGGCTCTGTTCCCCCATAGTAGAGGGGGCTGTGTGAATGTCCACTCCCCTCTTTGACCCCATAGTAGAGGGGACTTTGAGAATGTCCACTCCCCTGATTGACTCCATAGTAGAGGGGACTGTGTGAATGTCCACTCCCCTGTTTGACCCCATAGTAGAGGGGACTGTGTGAATGTCCACTCCCCTCTTTGACCCCATAGTAGAGGGGACTGTGTGAATGTCCACTCCCCTGTTTGACCCCATAGTAGAGGGGACTGTGAGAATTTCCACTCCCCTGTTTGACCCCATAGTAGAGGGGACTGTGTGAATGTCCACTCCCCTCTTTGACCCCATAGTAGAGGGGACTGTGTGAATGTCCACTCCCCTGTTTGACTCCATACTAGAGGAAACTGTGAAAGGTGTGATTTGAGTTCTTCTGACCTCTGCAAACAAATTGTTTGGTGTCCGTGGCGCAGGGGTCTCCACGACAACCTGAATACAAAAGTTGACCAGAGCACAGAATGTGAGCCAGGGATGACCTTGGTGTTCTCTCTCACTCTCTCTCTGTGTGTTGGGGGTAGTGGTATTCAGCCTGCCATTCCCTTCTTCTCAGGACCGGGGTTACATGAGGAAATACATGGAGACCTGGGTTACATGGAGACCTGGGTTACATGGAGACCTGGGTTACATGGAGATCTGGGTTACATGGAGACCTGGGTTACATGGAGATCTGGGTTACATGGAGACCTGGGTTACATGGAGACCTGGGTTACATGGAGACCTGGGTTACATGGAGACCTGGGTTACATGGGGACCTGGGTTACATGGAGACCTGGGTTACATGGAGAACTGGGTTACATGAGGAAATACATGGAGACCTGGGTTACATGGAGAACTGGGTTACATGGAGACCTGGGTTACATGGAGACCTGGGTTACATGGAGACCTGGGTTACATGGAGAACTGGGTTACATGGAGACCTGGGTTACATGGAGACCTGGGTTACATGGAGACCTGGGTTACATGGAGACCTGGGTTACATGGAGACCTGGGTTACATGGGGACCTGGGTTACATGGAGACCTGGGTTACATGGAGACCTGGGTTACATGGAGACCTGGGTTACATGGAGACCTGGGTTACATGGGGACCTGGGTTACATGGAGACCTGGGTTACATGGAGACCTGGGTTACATGGATACCTGGGTTACATGGAGACCTGGGTTACATGGAGACCTGGGTTACATGGAGACCTGGGTTACATGGAGACCTGGGTTACATGGAGACCTGGGTTACATGGAGAACTGGGTTACATGGAGACCTGTGTTACATGGAGACCTGGGTTACATGGAGACCTGGGTTACATGGGGACCTGGGTTACATGGAGACCTGGGTGACATGGAGACCTGGGTTACATGGAGACCTGGGTTACATGAGGAAATACATGGAGACCTGGGTTACATGGAGACCTGGGTTACATGGAGACCTGGGTTAAATGGAGACCTGGGTTACATGGAGACCTGGGTTACATGGAGACCTGGGTTACATGAGGAAATACATGGAGACCTGGGTTACATGGAGACCTGGGTTACATGGAGAACTGGGTTACATGGAGACCTGGGTTACATGGAGACCTGGGTTACATGGGGACCTGGGTTACATGGAGACCTGGGTTACATGGAGACCTGGGTTACATGGAGACCTGGGTTACATGAGGAAATACATGGAGACCTGGGTTACATGAAGACCTGGGTTACATGGAGACCTGGGTTACATGGAGATCTGGGTTACATGGAGACCTGGGTTACATGGAGATCTGGGTTACATGGAGACCTGGGTTACATGGAGACCTGGGTTACATGGAGACCTGGGTTACATGGGGACCTGGGTTACATGGAGACCTGGGTTACATGGAGAACTGGGTTACATGAGGAAATACATGGAGACCTGGGTTACATGGAGAACTGGGTTACATGGAGACCTGGGTTACATGGAGACCTGGGTTACATGGAGACCTGGGTTACATGGAGAACTGGGTTACATGGAGACCTGGGTTACATGGAGACCTGGGTTACATGGAGACCTGGGTTACATGGAGACCTGGGTTACATGGAGACCTGGGTTACATGGGGACCTGGGTTACATGGAGACCTGGGTTACATGGAGACCTGGGTTACATGGAGACCTGGGTTACATGGAGACCTGGGTTACATGGGGACCTGGGTTACATGGAGACCTGGGTTACATGGAGACCTGGGTTACATGGATACCTGGGTTACATGGAGATCTGGGTTACATGGAGACCTGGGTTACATGGAGACCTGGGTTACATGGAGACCTGGGTTACATGGAGACCTGGGTTACATGGAGACCTGGGTTACATTGAGACCTGGGTTACATGGAGAACTGGGTTACATGGAGACCTGGGTTACATGGAGAACTGGGTTACATGGAGACCTGTGTTACATGGAGACCTGGGTTACATGGAGACCTGGGTTACATGGGGACCTGGGTTACATGGAGACCTGGGTGACATGGAGACCTGGGTGACATGGAGACCTGGGTTACATGAGGAAATACATGGAGACCTGGGTTACATGGAGACCTGGGTTACATGGAGACCTGGGTTAAATGGAGACCTGGGTTACATGGAGACCTGGGTTACATGGAGACCTGGGTTACATGAGGAAATACATGGAGACCTGGGTTACATGGAGACCTGGGTTACATGGAGAACTGGGTTACATGGAGACCTGGGTTACATGGAGACCTGGGTTACATGGGGACCTGGGTTACATGGAGACCTGGGTTACATGGAGACCTGGGTTACATGGAGACCTGGGTTACATGAGGAAATACATGGAGACCTGGGTTACATGGAGACCTGGGTTACATGGAGACCTGGGTTACATGGAGACCTGTGTTACATGGAGACCTGGGTTACATGGGGACCTGGGTTACATGGAGAACTGGGTTACATTAGGAAATACATGGAGACCTGGGTTACATGGAGAACTGGGTTACATGGAGACCTGGGTTACATGGAGACCTGGGTTACATGGAGAAAGAACTGGGTTACATGGAGACCTGGGTTACATGGAGACCTGGGTTACATGGAGACCTGGGTTACATGGAGACCTGGGTTACATGGAGAACTGGGTTACATGGAGACCTGGGTTACATGGAGACCTGGGTTACATGGAGACCTGGGTTACATGGAGACCTGGGTTACATGGAGACCTGGGTTACATGGAGAACTGGGTTACATGGAGACCTGGGTTACATGGAGAACTGGGTTACATGGAGACCTGTGTTACATGGAGATCTGGGTTACATGGAGAACTGGGTTACATGGAGACCTGGGTTACATGGAGAACTGGGTTACATGGAAACCTGGGTTACATGGAGACCTGGGTTACATGGAGAACTGGGTTACATGGAGACCTGGGTTACATGGAGACCTGGGTTACATGGAGAACTGGGTTACATGGAGAACTGGGTTACATGGAGACCTGGGTTACATGGAGAACTGGGTTACATGGAGACCTGGGTTACATGGAGACCTGGGTTACATGGAGAACTGGGTTACATGGAGAACTGGGTTACATGGAGACCTGGGTTACATGGAGACCTGGGTTACATGGATACCTGGGTTACATGGAGAACTGGGTTACATGGAGACCTGGGTTACATGGAGACCTGGGTTACATGGAGACCTGGGTTACATGGAGACCTGGGTTACATGGAGAACTGGGTTACATGGAGACCTGGGTTACATGGAGACCTGGGTTACATGGAGACCTGGGTTACATGGAGACCTGGGTTACATGGAGAACTGGGTTACATGGAGACCTGGGTTACATGGAGAACTGGGTTACATGGATACCTGTGTTACATGGAGAACTGGGTTACATGGAGAACTGGGTTACATGGAGACCTGGGTTACATGGAGACCTGGGTTACATGGAGACCTGGGTTACATGGAGAACTGGGTTACATGGAGAACTGGGTTACATGGAGACCTGGGTTACATGGAGACCTGGGTTACATGGAGAACTGGGTTACATGGAGAACTGGGTTTCATGGGGACCTGGGTTACATGGAGACCTGGGTTACATGGAGAACTGGGTTACATGGAGACCTGTGTTACATGGAGACCTGGGTTACATGGAGACCTGGGTTACATGGAGAACTGGGTTACATGGAGACCTGGGTTACATGGAGACCTGTGTTACATGGAGACCTGGGTTACATGGAGACCTGTGTTACATGGAGACCTGGGTTACATGGAGACCTGGGTTACATGGAGACCTGGGATACATGGAGAACTGGGTTACATGGAGAACTGGGTCACATGGAGACCTGGGTTACATGGAGACCTGGGTTACATGGAGAACTGGGTTACATGGAGACCTGGGTTACATGGAGAACTGGGTTACATGGAGACCTGGGTTACATGGAGACCTGGGTTAAATGGAGACCTGGGTTACATGGAGACCTGGGTTACATGGAGACCTGGGTTACATGGAAACCTGGGTTACATGGAGAACTGGGTTACATGGAGACCTGTGTTACATGAGGTAATACATGGAGAACTGGGTTACATGGAGACCTGGGTTACATGGAGACCTGGGTTACATGGAGACCTGGGTTACATGGAGACCTGGGTTACATGGATACCTGGGTTACATGGAGACCTGGGTTACATGGAGACCTGGGTTACATGGAGAACTGGGTTACATGGAGACCTGGGTTACATGGAGACCTGTGTTACATGGAGACCTGAGTTACATGGAGACCTGGGTTACATGGAGACCTGGGTTACATGGAGACCTGGGTTACATGGAGACCTGGGTTACATGGAGACCTGGGTTACATGGAGACCTCTGTTACATGGAGACCTGGGTTACATGGAGACCGGGGTTACATGGGGACCTGGGTTACATGGAGACCTGGGTTACATGGAGACCTGGGTTACATGGAGAACTGGGTTACATGGAGACCTGGGTTACATGGAGACCTGGGTTACATGGAGACCTGGGTTACATGGAGACCTGGGTTACATGGAGAACTGGGTTACATGGAGACCTGGGTTACATGGAGACCTGGGTTACATGGAGACCTGGGTTACATGGAGACCTGGGTTACATGGAAACCTGGGTTACATGGAGACCTGGGTTACATGGAGACCTGGGTTACATGGAGACCTGTGTTACATGGAGACCTGGGTTACATGGGGACCTGGGTTACATGGAGACCTGGGTGACATGGAGACCTGGGTTACATGGAGACCTGGGTTACATGGGGACCTGGGTTACATGGAGACCTGGGTTGCATGGAGACCATATTTATCTTTAACCTCTATGATCAAATCAAATTGTATTTGTCACATGTGCAAAAAAAGACCTTACTGTGAAATGCTTCCAAGCGCTTAACAATGCAGGCTCTAAACCCACCCTGCCAAAGACACCCCCCCCCCCTTTCACACACACACACACACACACTCACACACACACACACACACACACACACACACACACACACACACACACACACACACACACAGAAAATGTCTCCTCACATCTCCAGCCAGCAAGATGGATGAGTTTATTCCCACCCACAGATAACAACCATAATGACCATAATAAGAATAAGAGAGGGGATGCTTTGAGCCCGCCGTTCAGACACCCTTTCCCCTCCCACCCACACAGAGCTATCCCAGAATGCACCTACACGGAGCATGTTACACACGTTCCTATTTTCCCTCCTTCTCTCCATTCTCCTCCACCCCTCCGTTCACTCCACCTGCACTGTGCAGCTCCCAGTCTCTGCTACAGCCTCTGAAAAAGACCTACAGGGTCATATTGAAATGGACAGAAACAGGCTGAACTTGGGAGGAACTACCTGGACTTGGGAGGGACTACCTGAACTTGGGAGGGACTACCTGAACTTGTCCAAAAACAATCTCTTGTTTTAGTTTTCCGTTGCAAAACATGGTTTTCCGTTGCCCTTTGCATATCCTAATGAATACGATTCAGGACAATGAAGGCAGACCAGACAGACACTGAGTCCACAGTGTCTCTGCCCCCTGACCTCTAAGTCTCTCTGAAGGGAAATCGACAGTCAGGGTGGGGGGTGTGATAGACTTCAGTGGTTTTTGCGAGAGAGTGTACCTTCCTTCCACAAAGGAGAAATTATGAGAGAGGAGTGATTGGCTTCTGTTTTTAGAAGTGTGCTGAGGTACCAAGTCAATATTCATTGCCTTTCCTCTGCACTGAGGCAAGCATTACTCTTCTTTATAGCTGCTGGGGAGAGGGAGAGGGAAGCAGAGGGAGATGGAGATAGAGATGGAGAGAGATATGGAGAGAGAGATGGAGAGAGGGGGAAGAGAGAGAGAGAGAGATGGAGATAGAGATGGAGAGTGGGGGAAGAAGAGAGAGGTGGAGAGAGAGATGGAGAGAGGGGGAAGAAGAGAGAGATAGAGAGAGAGATAGAGAGAGAGATGGAGATAGAGATGGAGAGAGGGGGAAGAAGAGAGAGATGGAGATAGAGATGGAGAGTGGGGGAAGAAGAGAGAGGTGGAGAGAGAGATGGAGAGAGGGGGAAGAAGAGAGAGATAGAGAGAGAGATGGAGATAGAGATGGAGAGAGGGGGAATAAGAGAGAGGTGGAGAGAGAGAGATGGAGAAAGGGGGAAGAAGAGGGAGATGGAGAGAGAGATGGAGATAGAGATGGAGAGAAGGGGAAGAAGAGAGAGATGGAGAGAGGGGGAAGAAGAGAGAGATGGAGAGAGAGATGGAGATAGAGATGGAGAGAGGGGGAAGAAGAGAGAGATGGAGTGAGAGATGGAGATAGAGATGGAGAGAGGGGGAAGAAGAGAGAGATGGAGAGAGAGATGGAGATAGAGATGGAGAGAGGGAGAAGAAGAGAGAGATGGAGATAGGGGGAAGAAGAGAGAGATAGAGAGAGAGATGGAGATAGAGATGGAGAGAGGGGGAAGAAGAGAGAGGTGGAGAGCGAGATGGAGAGAGATATGGAGATAGAGATGGAGAGAGGGGATAGAAGAGAGCGGTGGAGAGAGAGATGGAGAAAGGGGGAAGAAGAGAGAGATGGAAAGGGAGATGGAGAGAGATGGAGATAAAGATGGAGAGAGGGGGAAGAAGAGAGAGATGGAGTGAGAGATGGAGATAGAGATGGAGAGAGGGGGAAGAAGAGAGATGGAGAGAGAGATGGAGAGAGATATGGAGATAGAGATGGAGAGAGGGGGAAGAAGAAAGAGATGGAGATAGAGATGGAGAGAGGGGGAAGAAAAGAGAGGTGGAGAGAGAGATGGAGAAAGGGGAAGAAGAGAGAGATGGAGAGAGAGATGGAGATAGAGATGGAGAGAAGGGGAAGAAGAGAGAGATGGAGATAGAGATGGAGAGAGGGGGAAGAAGAGAGAGATGGAGTGAGAGATGGAGATAGAGATGGAGAGAGGGGGAAGAAGAGAGAGATGGAGAGAGAGATGGAGATAGAGATGGAGAGAGGGGGAAGAAGAGAGAGATGGAGAGAGAGGGAAGAGAGAGATGGAGAGAGAGGGAAGAAGAGAGAGATGGAGAGAGGGGGAAGAGAGAGGGAAGAAGAGAGAGATGGAGAGAGAGATGGGGAGAGGGGGAAGAAGAGAGAGATGGAGAGAGATGGAGATAGACATGGAGAGAGGGGGAAGAAGAGAGAGATGGAGAGAGAGATGGAGATAGAGATGGAGAGAAGGGGAAGAAGAGAGAGATGGAGAGAGAGATGGAGATAGTGATGGAGAGAGGGGGAAGAAGAGAGAGATAGAGAGAGGGGGAAGGAGAGAGAGATGGAGAGAGAGGGAAGAAGAGAGAGATGGAGAGAGAGGGAAGAAGAGAGAGATGGAGAGAGGGGGAAGAGAGAGGGAAGAAGAGAGAGATGGAGAGAGAGATGGAGATAGACATGGAGAGAGGGGGAAGGAGAGAGAGATGGAGATAGAGATGGAGATAGAGATGGAGAGAAAGGGAAGAAGAGAGAGATGGAGAGAGAGATGGAGATAGAGATGGAGAGAAAGGGAAGAAGAGAGAGGGAGAGAGAGGGGATCTGGGCAGGGAGGAAGGTAGGCTGATCATTACACTCGTGAAGAGGTCTAACAACCATCCAATTAACCTCATACTACCTCTGTGGCGTGACTCGCCCCCCCACCCCACCTGCGTCTGAGACCTGTCCCCCGCCTCTGAGATGCACTACAGAGCGCCACAAAACACAACTTGCTGTACCCCAGGGTAATAGGACTGTTCTGCAACAAGCAGAGAGCCTATATGTTTTTAAACAGCCTGGATTTCACAACTCCCCTACGTAGTTTCAGTTTTATCGATGTCCACAGAATCACTGCTGGAACACATTGAGCGATAGGTTCTGTCTCTCGCTCTCACTCTCTCTGATGGTTCAGTGCTGTCGCTGTCTCTCAATTCAATTTCAATTTAAGGGGCTTTATTGGCATGGGAAACGTATGTTTACATTGAAAAATCAAGTGAAATAGATAATTTAAAAAAGTTAAATAAACAATTAAAAATGAGCAGTACACATTACACTCACATAAGTTCCAAACGAGTGAACTCATTTAAAATGTCATATTATATACAGCGTTGTAACAATGTGCAAATAGTTAAAGTAGAAAAGGGAAAATAAATTAACATGAATATGGGTTGTATTTACAATGGTGTTTGTTATTCACAGGTTGCCCTTTTCTTGTGGCAACAGGTCACAAATCTTGCTGCTGTGATGGCACACTGTGGTATTTCACCCAATAGATATGGGAGTTTATCAAATTTGGGTTTGTTTTTTAATTCTTTATGGATCTGTGCAATCTGAGGGAAATATGTGTCTCTAATATGGTCATACATTGGACAGGAGGTTAGGAAGTGCAGCTCAGTTTCCACCTCATTTTGTGGGCAGTGAGCACATAGCCTGTCTTCTCTTGAGAGGCAGGTTTGCTACGGCGGCCTTTCTCAATAGCAAGGCTATGCTCACTGAGTCTGTACATAGTCAAAGCTTTCCTTAAGTTTGGGTCAGTCACAGTGGTGTGGGGGCTGTGCTTTGGCAAAGTGGGTGGGGTTATATCCTTCCTGTTTGGCCCTGTCCGAGGGTGTCCTCGGATGGGGCCACAGTGTCTCCTGACCCCTCCTGTCTCAGCCTCCAGTATTTATGCTGCAGTAGTTTAAGTGTCGGGGGGCTAGGGTCAGTTTGTTATATCTGGAGTACTTCTCCTGTCCTATTCGGTGTCCTGTGTGAATATAAGTGTGCGTTCTCTAATTCTCTCCTTCTCTCTTTCTTTCTCTCTCTCGGAGGACCTGAGTCCTAGGACCATGCCCTAGGACTACCTGACATGATGACTCCTTGCTGTCCCCAGTCCACCTGGCCGTGCTGCTGCTCCAGTTTCAACTGTTCTGCCTTATTATTATTCGACCATGCTGGTCATTTATGAACATTTGAACATCTTGGCCATGTTCTGTTATAATCTCCACCCGGCACAGCCAGAAGAGGACTGGCCACCCCACATATGCTCTCTCTAATTCTCTCTTTATTTCTCTCTCTCGGAGGACCTGAGCTCTAGGACCATGCCCCAGGACTACCTGACATGATGACTCCTTGCTGTCCCCAGTCCACCCGACCGTGCTGCTGCTCCAGTTTCAACTGTTCTGCCTTATTATTATTCGACCATGCTGGTCATTTATGAACATTTGAACATCTTGGCCATGTTCTGTTATAATCTCCACCCGGCACAGCCAGAAGAGGACTGGCCACCCCACATAGCCTGGTTCCTCTCTAGGTTTCTTCCTAGGTTTTGGCCTTTCTAGTGAGTTTTTCCTAGCCACCGTGCTTCTACACCTGCATTGCTTGCTGTTTGGGGTTTTAGGCTGGGTTTATATACAGCACTTTGAGATATCAGCTTATGTACGAAGGGCTATATAAATAAATTTGATTTGATTTGAGTGGTCAGGTATTCTACCACTATGTACTCTCTGTTTAGGGCCAAATAGCATTCTAGTTTGCTCTGTTTTTTTGTTAATTCTTTCCAATGTGTCAAGTAATTATCTTTTTGTTTTCTCGTGATTTGGTTGGGTCTAATTGTGCTGCTGTCCTGAGGCTGTGTGCGGTGTGTTTGTGTTTGTGAACAGAGCCCCAGGACCAGCTATCTTAGGGGTCTCTTCTCCAGGTTCATCTCTCTGTAGGTATTGGCTTTGTTATGGAATGTTTGGGAATCGCTTCCTTTCAGGTGGTTGTAGAATTTAAAGGCTCTTTTCTGGATTTTGATAATTAGCCTAATTCTGCTCTGCATGCATTATTTGGTGTTTTACGTTGTACACAGAGGATATTTTTGCAGAATTCTGCATGCAGTCTCAATTTGGTGTTTGTCCCATTTTGAGAATTCTTGGTTGGTGAGCGGACCCCATACCTCACAGCCATAAAAGGCAATGGGTTCTATAACAAATTCAAGTATTTTTAGCCAGATCCTAATTGATATGTTGAATTTTATGTTCCTTTTGATGGCAAAGAATGCCCTTCTTGTCTCGTCTCTCAGATCGTTCACAGCTTTGTGGAAGTTAATGTATAGGCCGATGTATGTATAGTTTTTTGTGTGCTCTAGGGCAACAGTGTCTAGATGGAATTTGTATTTGTGGTCCTGGTGACTGTACTTTTTTTGGAACAGCATTATTTTGGTCTTACTGAGATTACTGTCAGGGCCCAGGTCTGACAGAACCTGTGCAGAAGATCTAGGTGCTGCTGTAGGCCCTCCTAGGTTGGGGACAGAGGTACGATGCAGTGTTGTCTCTTTCTTTCTCTGATGGTGCAGTGTTGTCTCTTTCTTTCTCTGATGGTTCAGTGTTGTCTCTTTCTTTCTCTGATGGTGCAGTGTTGTCTCTTTCTTTCTCTGATGGTGCAGTGTTGTCTCTTTCTTTCTCTGATGGTGCAGTGTTGTCTCTTTCTTTCTCTGATGGTGCAGTGTTGTCTCTTTCTTTCTCTGATGGTTCAGTGTTGTCTCTTTCTTTCTCTGATGGTTCAGTGTTGTCTCTCTCTCTCTCTGATGGTGCAGTGTTGTCTCTTTCTTTCTCTGATGGTGCAGTGTTGTCTCTTTCTTTCTCTGATGGTTCAGTGTTGTCTCTTTCTTTCTCTGATGGTGCAGTGTTGTCTCTTTCTTTCTCTGATGGTGCAGTGTTGTCTCTTTCTTTCTCTGATGGTGCAGTGTTGTCTCTTTCTTTCTCTGATGGTTTAGTGTTGTCTCTTTCTTTCTCTGATGGTGCAGTGTTGTCTCTTTCTTTCTCTGATGGTGCAGTGTTGTCTCTTTCTTTCTCTGATGGTGTAGTGTTGTCTCTTTCTTTCTCTGATGGTTCAGTGTTGTCTCTTTCTTTCTCTGATGGTGCAGTGTTGTCTCTTTCTTTCTCTGATGGTGCAGTGTTGTCTCTTTCTTTCTCTGATGGTGCAGTGTTGTCTCTTTCTTTCTCTGATGGTGCAGTGTTGTCTCTTTCTTTCTCTGATGGTGTAGTGTTGTCTCTTTCTTTCTCTGATGGTTCAGTGTTGTCTCTTTCTTTCTCTGATGGTGCAGTGTTGTCTCTTTCTTTCTCTGATGGTGCAGTGTTGTCTCTTTCTTTCTCTGATGGTGCAGTGTTGTCTCTTTCTTTCTCTGATGGTGCAGTGTTGTCTCTTTCTTTCTCTGATGGTTCAGTGTTGTCTCTTTCTTTCTCTGATGGTGCAGTGTTGTCTCTTTCTTTCTCTGATGGTTCAGTGCTGTCGCTCTCCCTCTCTTGCTCTCTCTGATGGTTCAGTGCTCTCTCTCTCTCTCTCTCTCTCTCTCTCTCTGATGGTTCAGTGCTGTTTCTCTCTTTCTCTTTGATGGTTCAGTGCTGTCGCTCTCTCTCTCTCTCTCTCGCTCTCTCTCTCTGATGGTTCAGTGCTCTCCCTCTCTCTCTCTCTCTCTCTCTCTCTGATGGTTCAGTACTCTCTCTCTCTCTCTGATGGTTCAGTGCTCTCCCTCTCTCTCTCTCTCTCTCTCTCTCTGATGGTTCAGTACTCTCTCTCTCTCTCTGATGGTTCAGTACTCTCTCTCTCTCTCTGATGGTTCAGTGCTGTTTCTCTTTCTCTCTGATGGTTCAGTGCTCTCCCTCTCTCTCTCTCTCTCTCTCTGATGGTTCAGTACTCTCTCTCTCTCTCTGATGGTTCAGTACTCTCTCTCTCTCGCTGATGGTTCAGTGTTGTCTCTCTCTCTCTCTCTGATGGTTCAGTTTTGTCTCTCTTTCTCTCTCTCTCTCTGATGGTTCAGTGCTATCTCTCTCTCTCTTTCCATCAGTGCTGTCTCTCTATCTCTGTCTTTCTCTCTCTCTCGCTGATGGTTCAGTGCTGTCTGTCTGTGGACCGTCCCTGTTCAGAGGTAATGGGTTTGCATGTCACGATGATGGGGAAATTAATCTTTGCCTTATTTGAGTGTTGATCCTCACACAGCCTCACAGTCTACCATCCTCCCTACCTTGGATATTGTTTCTGCTGCAACGTAGACTTTCCTGTTTTAATCCCCTCCCTCCCTCTCTCATCCATATCAGTACTGAGTGAACTGGTTGGATCTGGTGAGAGAGGCAGACGATGCTGTGTTAGGGATGGGGAGGGGGGTTGTATGTGTACAGTGGGATATGGGTAACTGCAGTCCTGCTCTTATGTACCAGGCGAGGCCTTGTGCTCCTCGTGATGGCCATGATTTTTAAGAACACACACAAGGTTTTTATAAAGCAACACACAGTTTTTATAAAGCAACACACAGTTTTTATAAAGCAACACACAGTTTTTATAAAGCAACACACACAGTTTTTATAAGGAAACACACACAATTTTATAAAGCAACACACACAGTTTTTATAAAGCAACACACACAGTTTTTATAAAGCAACACACAGTTTTCATAAAGCAACACACAGTTTTTATAAGGAAACACACACTGTTTTATAAAGCAACACACACAGTTTTTATAAAGCAACACACACAGCTTTATAAAGCAACACACACAGTTTTTATAAGGCAACACACACAGTTTTTCTAAAGCAACACACAGTTTTCATAAAGCAACACACAGTTTTTATAAGGAAACACACACTGTTTTTATAAAGCAACACACAGAGTTTTTATAAAGCAACACACACAGTTTTTATAAAGCAACACACACAGTTTTTATAAAGCAACACACAGTTTTCATAAAGCAACACACAGTTTTTATAAGGAAACACACACTGTTTTATAAAGCAACACACACAGTTTTTATAAAGCAACACACACAGCTTTATAAAGCAACACACACAGTTTTTATAAGGCAACACACAGTTTTTCTAAAGCAACACACAGTTTTCATAAAGCAACACACAGTTTTTATAAGGAAACACACACTGTTTTTATAAAGCAACACACAGAGTTTTTATAAAGCAACACACACAGTTTTCATAAAGAAACACACACAATTTTTATAAGGAAAAACAAATGTTTTTTATAAAGCAACACACAGTTTTTATAAAGCAACACACACAGTTTTTATAAAGCAACACACACAGTTTTTATAAGGCAACACACAGTTTTTATAAGGAAAAACACACGTTTTATATAAAGCAACAAACACTGTTTTTATAAAGAAACACACACAGTTTTTATAAGGCAACACACATTTTATATAAAGCAACACACACAGTTATTATAAAGCAACACACACAGTTTTCATAAAGCAACACACAGTTTTATAAAGCAACACACACAGTTATTTTAAAGCAACAAACACAGTTTTTATAAAGCAACACACACAGTTTTTATAAGGCAACACACACAGTTTTTATAAGGCAACACACACAGTTATTATAAAGCAACACACACAGTTTTATAAAGCAACACACAGTTGTATAAGGAAACACACACGGTTATTATAAAGCAACACACACAGTTTTTATAAAGCAACACACAGTTTTTATAAAGCAACACACACAGTTTTTATAAAGCAACACACAGTTTTTATAAAGCAACACACACAGTTTTTATAAAGCAACAAACGCCGTTTTTATAAAGAAACACACACAGTTTTTATAAAGCAACACACACAGTTATTATAAGGACACACACAGTTTTATAAAGCAACACACACAGTTTTTATAAAGCAACACACAGTTTTATAAAGCAACACACAGGTTTTATAAGGAAACACACACAGTTTTATAAAGCAACACACAACGTTTTTTATAAAGCAACACACACAGTTTTTATAAGGAAACACACACTGTTTTATAAAGCAACACACACTGTTTTTTATAAAGCAACACACACAGTTTTTATAAGGAAACACACACGGTTATTATAAAGCAACCCACACAGTTTTTATAAAGCAACACACACAGTTATTTTAAAGCAACAAACACAGTTTTTATAAAGCAACACACACAGTTTTTATAAGGCAACACACACAGTTTTTATAAGGCAACACACACAGTTATTATAAAGCAACACACACAGTTTTATAAAGCAACACACAGTTGTATAAGGAAACACACACGGTTATTATAAAGCAACACACACAGTTTTTATAAAGCAACACACAGTTTTTATAAAGCAACACACACAGTTTTTATAAAGCAACACACAGTTTTTATAAAGCAACACACACAGTTTTTATAAAGCAACAAACGCCGTTTTTATAAAGAAACACACACAGTTTTTATAAAGCAACACGCACAGTTATTATAAGGACACACACAGTTTTATAAAGCAACACACACAGTTTTTTTTAAAGCAACACACAGTTTTATAAAGCAACACACAGGTTTTATAAGGAAACACACACAGTTTTATAAAGCAACACACAACGTTTTTTATAAAGCAACACACACAGTTTTTATAAGGAAACACACACTGTTTTATAAAGCAACACACACTGTTTTTTATAAAGCAACACACACAGTTTTTATAAGGAAACACACACGGTTATTATAAAGCAACCCACACAGTTTTTATAAAGCAACACACACAGTTATTTTAAAGCAACAAACACAGTTTTTATAAAGCAACACACACAGTTTTTATAAAGCAACACACACAGTTTTTATAAAGCAACACACACAGTTTTTATAAAGCAACACACACAGTTTTTATAAAGCAACACACACAGTTTTTATAAGGCAACACACACAGTTATTATAAAGCAACACACACAGTAATTATAAAGCAACACACACAGTTTTTCTAAAGCAACACACACAGTTTTTATAAAGCAACACACACAGTTTTATAAAGCAACACACACAGTTTTTATAAAGCAACACACACAGTTTTTATAAAGCAACACACACAGTTTTTCATAAAGCAACACACACAGTTATTATAAGGACACACACACAGTTTTTATAAAGCAACACACACAGTTTTTATAAAGCAACACACAGTTTTATAAGGAAACACACACGGTTATTGTAAAGCAACACACATAGTTTTTATAAAGCAACACACAGTTTTTATAAAGCAACACACACAGTTTTTATAAAGCAACACACAGTTTTTATAAAGCAACACACACAGTTTTTATAAAGCAACAAACGCCGTTTTTATAAAGAAACACACACAGTTTTTATAAAGCAACACACACAGTTATTATAAGGACACACACAGTTTTATAAAGCAACACACACAGTTTTTATAAAGCAACACACAGTTTTTATAAAGCAGCACACACAGTTTTTATAAGGAAACACACACGGTTATTATAAAGCAACACACACAGTTTTTATAAAGCAACACACACAGTTATTATAAAGCAACACACACAGTAATTATAAAGCAACACACACAGTTTTTCTAAAGCAACACACAGTTTTTATAAAGCAACACACACAGTTTTTATAAAGCAACACACACAGTTTTTATAAAGCAACACACACAGTTATTATAAAGCAACACACACAGTTTTTCATAAAGCAACACACACAGTTATTATAAGGACACACACACGGTTTTATAAAGCAACACACACAGTTTTTATAAAGCAACACACACACGTTTCCATTCACATGGACAGTAATGAATGCTTAGGTTACAGTATGGGGAAAGGACATTATAATTGGCCCGGTAGCGTGTGTCGTGTCGTTTGTTTGTGTGTTGCTCCTGACGGTTGGAGTAGCTCAAACCATTGTTAATGCAATCTCGATTTCCAAACAACATCCAATTTTTCCAGACGTCATAGAAAATGTGTTGACGTCACTGAGGTTTTCAAGTAGATATGAATGTGTTTTATTGTGAAATACACGATCATGTAAAATTCCTTATTCTCTGCATTGCATATTCCGTCACAATCAGTTCCTAATCGCCACTTTAAAATCCTTAGGACCAGTTTCCTGGACACAGATTAAGCTATTATTATTTCAATATTATTTCAATAGATAGAGAACATTTTTAGTCAACTGAAAAATATTTATTAATCCAGGAATATGCTTAATCTGAATGTGGGAAACCAGCCCTTTGGGTTTATAAAGACAGCACACCATGCCCACTACACTCAGGAAGTGGAGGATATATATGCCAGGATGTTAGCCATTTAAAAGCATGTTCATATTTTAACCTCTTTGTTTACTAAGAGATCCTGATTTAAAACCTAATGTCCCAGAGGTGAAGAACGGTGATTGGCTGGGTGGCTTCCAGACGTCTGTCGCCCCATCCCCCACACCATCACACACACACACACACACACGTCGTGATCTTTGGTGATCCCTAGTCCCTCTGTCGCGTCACATCGACCGGCCGGCTGGGACGGGGGGGACGGGGCTGGAACCATGCACCTTGAACTCTGACCCCTGTCTCTGTGTGTGTGTGTGTGTGTGTGTGTGTGTGTGTGTGTGTGTGTGTGTGTGTGTGTGTGTGTGTGTGTGTGTGTGTGTGTGTGTGTGTGTGTGTCAGGGAAAATAAAACAGCTGCTGGTGTGGATCAGAGGGGACATGCTGAAGGAACAGCCCAAGATCTTTGTCCAGGGAGACACTGAGTGAGCACACACACACCAGAACAAACACACACACCAGAACAAACACACACACTGTCATGTGATCAGCTGTTTTGGGGGGTGAATCATGCAGTTACAAAACGACTAGATGTAGATGTATATTTTAGTCATTGAGCAGACGCTCTAATCCAGAGCCACTTACAGTGACTGCATACATTTTCGTACTGAAGTGGCCAAAAGGACATAGTATCCATCTCCTTTAGCGATGGCTGTCAGACAGACGGGGGCTGTGGTTTGTGGAGTCTCTGTCTTCCTCACCCATCCCAGGCTGACGTCTGATTGGACAGAGACGGGGGCTGTGGTTTGTGGAGTCTCTGTCCTCCTCACCCATCCCAGGCTGATGTCTGATTGGACAGAGACGAGGGCTCTGGTTTGTGGAGTCTCTGTCCTCCTCACCCATCCCAGGCTGACGTTTGATTGGACAGAGACGAGGGCTCTGGTTTGTGGAGGCTCTGTCTTCCTCACCCATCCCAGGCTGATGTCTGATTGGACAGACGGGGGCTGTGGTTAGTGGAGGCTCTGTCCTCCTCACCCATCCCAGGCTGATGTCTGATTGGACAGACGGGGGCTGTGGTTAGTGGAGGCTCTGTCCTCCTCACCCATCCCAGGCTGATGTCTGATTGGTTTGGCTGTGAGTTTTATAAGAGGGAGGATATGTGAGAGGAGAGAAAGTAGGATAGTTTTCTAGGGACTCCATAGATTAGGTCTACTATAGAGAGAGAGAGAGAGAGAGAGAGAGAGAGAGAGAGAGAGAGAAAGAGAGAGAGAGAGAGAGAGAGAGAGAGAGAGAGAGAGAGAGAGAGAGAGAGAGAGAGAGAGAGAGAGAGAGAGAGAGAGAGAGAGAGAGTGTACTCTAAAGCGTTACAGATCATCACACATTGTATTCCAAACCGAGTACATTTTTAGCATATGTATCATTCTAAGTGCAGTTTTTTTTTAGGTGTACAGGCTATGTCAGGGGAGGTTAGGTTATGTTGTGCAGTATGGGGGAAGGGGAAGTGCGTTTGAGAGAAAAGCAGCCTATCAGATCATTGCTTACACCCGTCTGACACTGTGACGTCAGAGCACTGATGGAGGCGACTTCATACAGCAAGAGAGAAACAACCTGCGGTTGTGAAGCACGTTGCTGTCTTCAGATACCAAAGTCATGCTGTACACGGTGAACACCACCCCAAATCTCCCCTAATTAGAAATGATCACACACCTGGAGGAGGCTCCTGGAAATTGCCTTTATTTACAGCAAATATTTTGAGGCTAAATGATCTTATGATCTTATTTGTTTATGGTACTGTATACAAATAGTATATATGTATTTTTTATACATTTCCATTACACACTGTTTGTTAGATATGATTGTGTTGTTGAAGAATGTGTGTGTGTGTGTGTGTGTGTACTGTGTGTACTGTGTGTACTGTGTGTGTGAGGTGTGTGTGTGTTTATTTGATAAGGCTTTCTCTGTATATTTTATAATCAACATTCGTGACCCCTTTGTCCTATTTTAAACAGGAAGTGCTTATCAATGATGCTGACTGGGTGTGTTCTAACAAAGAAACAAACTTCTCACATTCCCATATCTGTTCAATTACACACTATTGGGTTGATATATTCTGTATATGATTCTGCTACATTGTATATCTAAAATCCATACATTTCTTCAAAATATATATTTGGATATTTTAAATGACTGAATGGCTGACTGCACATGAAGATAATTCTTTGTTTTAAGAATACATTTCAGTTTATATATTTTGTACATTCTTTGGTGTCTTTAGTGGTGTTTTTATTGTTCTAATGTTATTCTTACACAGTAAGATATCCAGTGTATTTATATGAAAAATAAACTTAACTTCAACCGTAAATATCTAATAGCATGCATGTCTCACCATTTTAATGTCTTTCTCTCCTTCTGAACGGTGAGTTAGAATACGAGCTAGAGGACCAGGACAACGAGCTAGAGGACCAGGACAACAAGCTAGAGGACCAGGACAACGAGCTAGAGGACCAGGACAACGAGCTAGAGGATCAGGACAATGAGCTAGAGGAACCAGGACAACGAGCTAGAGGACCAGGACAACGAGCTAGAGGACCAGGACAACGAACTAGAAGACCAGGACAACGAGCTAGAGAGGACCAGGACAACGAGCTAGAGGACCAGGACAACGAGCTAGAGGACCAGGAAAACGAGCTAGAGGACCAGGACAATGAACTAGATGACCAGGACAACGAGCTAGAGTACCAGGACAACAAGCTAGAGGACCAGGACAACGAGCTAGAGTACAAGGAAAACGAGCTAGAGGACCAGGACAACGAGCTAGAGGATCAGGACAACGAGCTAGAGGATCAGGACAATGAGCTAGAGGACCAGGACAACGAGCTAGAGGATCAGGACAACGAGCTAGAGGACCAGGACAACGAGCTAGAAGACCAGGACAACGAGCTAGAGGACCAGGACAATGAGCTAGATGACCAGGACAACGAGCTAGAGTACCAGGACAACGAGCTAGAGGACCAGGACAATGAGCTAGAGTACAAGGAAAACGAGCTAGAGGACCAGGACAACGAGCTAGAGGATCAGGACAACGAGCTAGAGGATCAGGACAATGAGCTAGAGGACCAGGACAACGAGCTAGAGGATCAGGACAACGAGCTAGAGGACCAGGACAACGAGCTAGAAGACCAGGACAACGAGCTAGAGGACCAGGACAACGAGCTAGAGGACCAGGACAATGACCTAGAGGACCTGGACAACGAGCTAGAGGACCAGGACAACGAGCTAGAGGACCAGGACAACATAGTGTTATTCTCTACTCTCCATAGAGGTTAGAATACAGTGCATTCGGAAAGTATTCAGACCCATGAACTTTTTCCACATTTTGTTACGTTACAGCCTCATTCTAAAATAGATTAAATAGATGTTTTACCTCATCTATCTACACACAATACCCCATAATGACAAAGCAAAAACTGTTTTTTAGACATGTTTGCTTATTTATTTAAAAAAATGTTTTTACTGAAACATCACATTTACATAAGTATTCAGACCCTTTATTCAGTACTTTGTTGAAGCACCTTTGGCAGTGATGACAGCCTCAAGTATTATTGGGTATGATGCTACTAGCTTGGCTAACCACTAGTTAGCCTAGTGGTTAGAGCGTTGGGCCAGTAACCGAAGGTTTGCTGGATTGAATCCCCGAGCTGACAAGGTAAAAATCTGTCGTTCTGCCCCTGAACAGGGCAGTTAACCCACTGTTCCCCGGTAGGCCGTCATTGTAAATAAGAATTTGTTCTTAACTGACTTACCTAGTTAAATAAAGGTTCAATTTAAAGCTCTGTCTGGTTGGATGGGGAGCATTGCTGCACGGACATTTTCAGGTCTCTCCAGAGATATTTATTCGGGTTCAAGTTGGGGCTCTGGCTGGGCCACTCAAGGACATTCAGAGACTTGTCTCGAAGCCACTCCTGCGTTGTCTTGGCTGTGTGCTTAGGGTCGTTCTCCTGTTGGAAGGTGAACTTTCACCCCCAGGCTGAGGTCCTGAGTGCTCTGGAGCAGGTTTTCATCAAGGATCTCTCTGTATTTTGCTTCGTTCATCTTTCCCTTGATCCTGACTAGTCTCCCTGTCCCTGCCTCTGAAAAACATCCAGACAGCATGATACTGCCACCACCATGCTTTATCGTAGGGATGGTGCCAGTTTCCTCCAGACGTGACGCTTGGCATGGAGGCAAAAGAGTTCCATCTTGGTTTCATCAGACCAGAGAATCTTGTTTCTCATGGTCTGAAAATCCTTTAGGTGCCTTTTAGCAAACTCCAAGCGGGCTGTCATGTGCCTTTTACTGAGGAGTGGTTTCTGTCTGGTCACTCTACCATAAAAGCCTGATTGGTGGAGTGCTGCAGAGATGGTTGTCCTTCCAAAAGATTTTCCCATCACTACAGGTGAACTCTGGAGCTCTGTCAGAGTGATCATCGGGTTCTTGGTCACCTCCCTGACCAAGGCCCTTCTCTCCTGATTGCTCAGTTTGGCCAGGCAGCCAGCTCTAGGAAGAGTCTTGGTGGTTCCAAACTTCTTCCATTTAAGAATGATGGAGGCTACTGTGTTCTTGGGGACTTTCAATGCTGCAGAAATGTTTTGGTACCTTTCCCCAGATCTCTGCCTCGACACAATCCTGTCTCGGAGCTCTACAGACAATTCCTTCAACCTCATGTCTTGGTTTTTGCTCTGACATGCACTGTCAACTATGGGACCTTATATAGACAGGTGTGTGCCTTTCCAAATCATGTCCAATCAGTTCAATTTACCCCAGGTGGACTCCAATGCAGTTGTAGAAACATCTCAAGGATGATCAATGGAAACAGGATGCACCTGAGCTCAATTTCGAGTCTGAATAATTATGTAAATAAGGTATTTCTATTTTTTTATTTTTAATATGTTGGCAAACATTTCTAAAAACCTGTTTTCGCTTTGTCATTATGGGGTATTGTTATGTCATTATGGGGTATTGTTATGTCATTATGGGGTATTGTGTGTAGATTGATGATGACATTTTTTTAAATTTAAGGCAGTAAAGTAACAAATGATGGAAAAAGGGAAAAGGGTCTGAATTCTTTCCGAATGCACTGTATATAGTCTGGGTCTAGATGTACACACAGTCACTCTTCACTTCCATTGTTCCACAACAGAACCAAATTCGCAGGACCCTTACACCTTTCCTAAGAATACTGAGATGCTGGGATTTATGTTCTCTGTGTCCGTATTCGCAGAGTCCTGATTTAGGATCAGTTTGCCTTTTACGTCATAATGAATGAAATGAGAACGGGGGGACCTGATCCTAGATCCAATGCTTGTTTTAATAAGGGCCCTGGTCCTCCAGAATGGTATTGCGTGGAGCGAGAAGATGATGGCATTCCACAGAGAGGGAGAGCTGTGGACAGATGCTATGCTGTAGACTCTGTGGGTCTCTACAGGACACTAGAAGGCTGCTACACATCTGTCCCCATTCAAATGGATTCGGGAAGAGACAGTGGACTTGAGCTGATACTCCCAACAGTATTTGGTGCCTCTGTTTTTCATGTTGCCTTGAACTCTGCATGTGATTGGTCAAGAATCTTTATCATTTACCCCGTTTTTATCCCATTTTTTTATTCACAAACAAATGACTGATTCAATCATTAAATGTATGTTCTAACAGTTTGAGACATAAAATGGAAATTGAGGCAATCTGTCAAACAGCAATGATGTTTGCTGCAGTACAGCATTAACATAAATTAAATAGGTAACAATAGTTTTTATGCATCTATAAGCATACACAACCTGTTTACAGAAATTAGTATAATTATGGTTACGGCATATTATAACTTTATTTAACTAGGCAAGTCAGTTAATTAAGAACAAATTCTGATTACAGGAACAGTCGGTTAACTGCCTTGCTCAGGGGCAGAACGACAGACTTTGTCAGCGCGGGGATTTAGCGATGTAGCAACCTTTCGGGTTACTGGCCCAATGCTCTAACCACTAGGCTACCTGCCGCCCCTACATCATAAAGTCATATAGTAACCATTTAAGAGTGTTACATGCAGTATCAAAGCTGATCGATGTAAATGGGGTGTCGAATTTCAGTTATAGGCAGATTACAGCGCGATTTAAAAGACTGTTTCTCCTCAGCGCCTTCACCTAGAATATTCAGAAAATCAACCTACAAGACCCCCTAGCGAGCACAAATATTTTTCTCGGTTGTGGACAATGTGTACTCGATTTGCAAGGGGATACTGTCCGATAACAGTAGCTGTAATGCCAATACAATACAATTAACATTACGATAGGGAGAAGTGTGTGTGTGTGTGTGTGTGTGTGTGTGTGTGTGTGTGTGTGTGTGTGTGTGTGTGTGTGTGTGTGTGTGTGTGTGTGTGTGTGTGTGTGTGTGTGTTTGGCGCGAGGGAAAGCCTTTTTAGAGGTGGAGAAAGGGCTGAGAAAAGAACACACAGTTCCCCCCGCGGCGTGACCTGTCGAGAGGGCATAAGTCGGTTTGGCTCAATAAGACACTGTGTATAATTATCAAAGACAGTTCTTACTGACTCAAAGCCAGCAAAATAAACTGCTTGTTTTAGCACGTTTTAACTGCGTGTATTTATCCATGTGATTAGTACGATAGCAGTAAATTGTAATTGCGTTTTTAATCCAAACCTTTTAATTCTACCTTTTTCATGGAATCTCATGAATTTAGTAGAAAATAGACTAGGGCCCAAAAATAACATAATTAAATACATTTGAAGATTGCATTGGTTCTTCTTATTGAATCATTATTAATGTAATAATACAAAAATCGAATTCAGTTGATTGTGGCAGAGCTTCCTCAGTCTATGGATGAATTATTCAAAATGTAAACAGACGATAAACTTATTTAAAAAAAATAATTTATCCTGTTGGTGAAATCAATCCCTTAACCTAGATTTTTATATTTACAATACTGTATGATTCTATAAACAAGCTTTTCACGCCGTTTGCCTTAAGTTGAATAGGGTTACCTTTAGAAATATAAATCAATTGTATTGTTGTTTTTCTAACATCATGCACTGTTTTTCGTTTTGACATTTAGACCTTTTCGTTTTCATGATGCCAAAAAAACTGCAAGAAATCTGGTCCCTGCGTTTTATTGGCTACATTGTCTTTATTTTTAAACATAGCATTTATTTGTTCAGTTGATACGTCCTTCAACGTTTTTAGTTGACAGACAAATAACATCCCCAAACCAACCATGTACAATAGCAGGCGGATGTAGGGGCCTTCATTTACATTCAAGCACCTTCGGTCTGAGGAAGGGGGTGGGGGAGAGGCTGCCCACCCTGCATCTATAAAGGAGGGTTGCAAAGTATGTGAAGAATCAAGGTTGTAGGCTAAAGCCCATATAAGGTAACGGAAACAGCTGTATTTTTTGTTGTTGCAGACAAACAGATTCACAAAACTTGACATTGACGGTTTGAAGACTTCCAATTCTACCACATTACAGAAGTCTTTGGCTAAGGTTGTGCAATGTAGGTTACTATAAACGTATTACGTATTCATAGCGTATTAATAACGCTATTTTAACGTTAGAATTATAAATATTAGGCTATTATTTATTGTATGAAATTGCTGTTATTATACATATATTTTTTTATGAGTAATTGTGTTGATTTTGTTTTTACCAAAGTGTAAAACAATCTGACTTGTCAAGTCTGCTTGACGTGATTTACATAACATAAAAAACAGATAGCTCAGAAAAATATAAAATTGTCCTTAAATCCACAACACACAAATGAGTATTTCAGCCAAACCGCAGGCAAGGCTGAGGGATGGGACTGGAAAAATATAACGACAATTCATAGATGGTCCTATGTAGCAATGTCTGATAGATATTTTGGAAGCTACACATTGATGTAGAAAAATATAGTTTAATCTTATTTGTGTGTGCACAAATGTTTGATCCTTATATATCAATAAATCAGTCAAATGTATTTATAAAGCCCTTTTTACATCAGCGGATGTCACAAAGTGCTTATACAGAAACCCAGCCTGAAACCCCAACACATACACAATCGAACAAGCGTTTTGAAAGGGCAATTTATGGAGGCATGCTAATTTACCACAGTTTTCTCAAACATATTCATCACTTTTCATGATGTTGATAATAATAATAACAATAGTTAAAATAATAGATTAAAACATATAAACGATTCTTTAACGATTAAAGAAAACGTTTAATTTAGAAACTACAACTGACCACCAAACTAGGCCAAGGACTGTCACGTGATTCAGGTGTCATGTCACTAAATTCAGGCCAAGTATTTTGCCCCCTAACGTTATCGAACCGTCCCTAATACTGGCATTCCACTGTTCTCTATCCATCCACACTCTTGACACCTCGTGTACTGCAAACCCCATGCGCTCACAGTTGTGTAATCTACTATTATGTAGATTACACGTCCGATTTGGTAGCCTTTGGCCTTGTTATGATCTAACCAATTGAAATATTTAAATAGTGTATGTATGTATGTATTTTTTTTTAAACAATACAATAAATAAAATATACATTATGTCTTACCTTCCCCATTCTAATTTATTTTGGAATTAGGGGTACAATAAAAACATGATGCTTCCTCTTCAAATTAGGTAATTAGTCTGTAGGTCGACAACACATTAGACCGTTTGGTATATCATGCACATAACTTCTCAAACAATTGACTGATACTTTAATTATACATGATGTTCGCCATGATCAAAGACAACATTTTACAACACTGTTATAAGGATTAGGATCTACTCAAACATAATGATTAAGCCAATGAAGAAATAACGCCCATATCCAAATGTCTCATCACTGTCAGTATAGGCATAGTAACCCCACAACATTTTACAGTAAACCCTTAGAATGACCTAATGATTGTAGTCATTAATGATGTAAAACCCTCTCAAATCACTGTTCATTTTAATGATATTGTTTGTCCTTCTTTGAATAGGCTAATTTTACTGATGCCACGAATCACTCTGAAGGCCTGTGTGCCTAGTCATGTCACTGCATTGTACAAATGGCCAAACACACTCGATATATCAATGACTCCAATCGATAGTTGCCATTTAAAACAAACCGATTTAATTAGATTTTCGACTAAGTGTAACACCAATTGGTGGATCCATCGGGCCTACGCAAACATATACCAAGAAACATACAGTACACGAGGCTGTCATAATATTTTACACCACTGCATTGGCCCAAAACATCTCAAATCTGGGTTTTTAACGAATCAATTTTAATCTGTTGAAAAAAATATGATTATTCTTACCTGCATTAGGAATACAAAAAATAGTTATCATATTTGATTTCTTGATTTTTCTTGATTTTTCGTTTGGATAAAGCCATGATGAATTGGAGTTTTCAGCAACAGATGTCCATGCACAATTCTTGGGATTTTGTTTGATTTTGCTCAAGAATTGCGTTTGGACAATCAGTCGCTAACACTCTAGGATGGCATTCTCGGGAACCCCCCCCCCCCCCCCCACAAAAAAACACCCAGGCATTCATTCGATTCAACACAAACGCACAGATTAGAAGCTAATATGTCTACAGGATGTACCTGCTTCGATTTCCAAATGATTTGCTAAATGTATACATTCATTGTTGATTAGAAAACAACCCTTCATTTCGAAAGACAACGAGATAGAGAAAAACAAGTTGCACTTGTAGATATGTTTTCATTCCTTGTGCTGCGTTGTATGGTCTCATGGACTTTCCATGGTCCTTCCGTTTTCAACCATCGGATAAGAAGATACAGATGAGCCTACTTAAGTTATACATGTGTTTGTCCAAATATCCAAGAAGAAACACAACATGGCCTACTAATACTAACGGAAGAAGTGTCTCGTTTCGATTCAATATTAGTATAGAACGTATAGAATGACTTGCTGTTAGATACATGACCAATTATTTATATCGTCCGGAAAAGTAGGCTACACCATTCAGTGTGATATGGTGCCCTACACGGTTAGGCCTACTAGAGCTGTCGCTACTAATATGTATTTCGGTCTACCACAGTTGAAAGCAAACCTCAAATACTTACAGGTTGCTTTTCCTTTCCTCAAACATCTGAAAGTGATTAAGATGCAAAGTAAACGCCACAGCATTTTATACGAAATATCACCTCTTCTCAATGAATCATATAATAAGTCATATAAAATAGTTTTAAAGGAACCAGTGAGATAAAACAAGACTCCCTTCTTTAAAGTCCAGGCTGTGTTCAGGCTGTGTGGATACAAGAAGAAAACGGTTTTGCCATCCCTGCTGCACCTGTTAAGGGCGCAAAACCACGTAGTCTCCACACCGCGTCAGAAAATAAGAAGAATCTTCATGGTCATCTCAAAAACAAACAAACAAAATTGTTGCAAACAAACCGATTCCAATCGTAACGCTATAAAACGTTTTCATTAAAAAAAAACAAAAAAACGATGATTTGGAGTTGTAGCCTAGTGTTCTGTCTGGCGCTAGAGATAAGCGGTGATGGAATCCAGAAAACCGCGCAGTCCTGTGCGGTCTCTTCTCTGTTCTCACGACATGCGCTGCCTGTATCCTTGTTTCAATAACTCTCGACAAGACCGGAACGCGTGCAGAGGAAGAAAGATGCTCGGAGCAGGTTGCTGGTTGAAATGATCTCACGCTTCAGCTTGCAGTACCTCCGCAGCAAATTACTTGTTGGGACAGTCGGTTCTTATGGAATGGCACTGGCCATAGCCTCGCTCCAGCTCCTGGCTAATTTCTTGGCTCCAGCTCCTTGCTCTTTTCTTGGGCTGGCGTAACAATACGGTGTCACCGCGACGGACGGCGAGAGGGAGTGGGGATGCTCTTCGCTTGGTACTGAATTTGAATAGCATCACCACAGGGTGGATGATAAATGTCCATTGTGCTGTAGAACTAATGAATCTCCACTGTCTTCTATGGGCACACACACACACAAGCCAGCAGCTGCGAGCGAGGGGACAAGTAAGCTCTTAAAGACACAACAGCCCTATTTTCTCCCCAAAAGTGATTACAATTCGTACACTGTTTATTCAGTGCCAAAACGCTCTGAAAACACTGTATGACGCTTGTTTTCTCTGTGGTAATCTTTTTTGTGTGTGAGAACACCAGTGCAACGCAGTAACCAGGCACTTAGACATAAAGCAGTCCCTTGATAGCATTTTGTATAAGTGTATAGTGTATAAGGCCAATAATAATTGCATGCAAATGTATGAAAGGACATAAATTAGTACAATTATTGGCTTTCAAATGTCTGATGAATATTATGGTTATTGTGGACAAGTCGGAAGGGATGTAGGTTGAACAATTGCAAGAACATGTACAAACTAATTATTGTGCTTGAATTTATCTTTATTTAACTAGTTAAGAACAAATTCTTATTTACAATGACAGCCTAGGGGTTAACTGCCATGCGTTAACTGCCATGCGTTAACTGCCATGCCTTGTTCAGGGGTAGAAGGACAGATTTTCACCTTGTCAGCTCGGGGATTCGATCTTGCAACCTTTCCGTTACTAGTCCAACGCTCTAACCAGCAGGCTACCTACCGCCCCATAATGAAGGTAATATACCCCAGATTATTCAGCTCACTCTAGCATTTAAACGATTTATAAACACGAAACCAGCTTTCAAATGTACAGATGGCCCCGGTTTATATTGCTTGAGATTTTAATACTATTTAGACTTGTTGAACTATAACCATTTTAAACGTGCATAAAAGCTCCATAGGCTTGAATGGAAGTATTTTGACCGGCACAGCATCTACTACCCTTTAAGCTATCAACACCAAACCAATGTTGAGATGTTCAGACTGACACAATATATATTGCTTTTCAAAGGCTTTCTGATACTATTTATACTTTTTGAACTATAACCATTTAACATGTGTATAAATTAACATGTGTTTGAATGAGACGCATATAGGAATTAGAAGTAGGTATTCAAAATGGTCCTACTCCTTGGCCAATTAGGCTAAGTTCAGGCTACTTTAACGTCAAATTCTGTAACATCTTTATAAACTATTTAAAATGTGCATAAATTAGCATGGAATCATGGATTCAATGCCAACCATAAGAACACACTGTTGGACCTTTCAAATGATACTGCTTTTAAACCATTTCAGCTATTAAAAAACTTTAACATTTTGAAAACTCTTGAACTTTTCAAGCTAAAGACACCAAACCAACTTTCACATGTTCAGGCTATCTTATACTATCAATCAATCAATCAATCAATCAATCAATCAATCAATCAATCGATCAATATTTCAGTTTATCTATATTTTTTCAACTATAGCCACTTCAAATATGCATAAATGAACATGTGTTTGAATGAGAACCATAGGAATACAGTGGTACAGTAGCTATTCAGAATTGTCCTGCTCCAGCCTGGTCTCGTAGACTAGCTGTAATTTACTATATGTACAGCCAAAATTTGTATCATATACTACATGACCAAAAGTATGTGGACACCTGCTCATCTAACAACTCATTCCAAAATCAGGGGCATTAATATAGACTTGGTCCCCCCTTTTGCTGCTATAACAGCCTCCACTCTTCTGGGAAGACTTTCCACTGGATTTTGTAACATTGCTGTGGGGACTTGCTTCCATTCAGCCACAAGACCATAAGTGAGGTCAGGCACTGATGTTGGGCGATTAGGCCTGGCTTGCTGTCAGCGTTCCAATTCATCCCAAAGGGATTGAGGTCAGGGCTCTGTACAGGCCAGTCAAGTTCTTCCACACTGATCTCAACAAACCATTTCTGTATGTATCCAAACTGTTGCCATAAAGTTGGAAGCACAGAGTTGTCTAGAATGTCATTGTATGCTGTAGCGTTAAGATTTCCCTTCTCTGGATCTAAGGGGCCTAGGCCAAACCATGAAAAACAGCCCCAGACCATTATTCTTCTTCCACCAAACTTTACAGTTGGCACTATGCATTCAGGCAGGTTGTGTTCTCCTGGCATCCGCCAAACCCAGATTCGTCCATCGGACTGCCAGAGGGTGAAGAGTGATACATCACTCCAGAGAACTCGTTTCCGCTGCTCCAGCGTCCAATGGTGGCGAGCTTCACATTGCGCATGGTGATCTTAGGCTTGTGTGCTGCTGCTCGGCCAAGGAAACCCATTTCATTAAGTTCCAGACTAACAGTTTTTGTGAAGACGCTGCTTCCAGAGGCAGTTTGGAACTCGGTAGTGAGTGTTGCAACCGAGGACAGACCATTTTTACACCCTATGTGTTTCAGCACACGGAAGTCCCATTCTGTGAGCTTCACAGCTGAGCTGTTGTTGCTCCTCAAAGTCCCCACTTCACAACAGCACTTAAAGTTGACCGGGGCAGCTCTTGCAGGGCAGAAATTTGATGAACTGACTTGTTGGAAAGGTAGCATCCTATGACGGTGCCACGTTGAAAGTCACTGAGCTCTTCAGTACAGGCCATTCTACAGCCAATGTTTGTCTATGGAGATTGCATGGTTACATGCTCCATTTTATACACCTGTCAGCAATGGGAGTGGCTGAAATAGCAGAATCCACTAGTTTGAAGGGTTGTCCACATACAGTGCATTCGGAAAGTATTCCGACCCCTTCACTTTTTCCACATTTTGTTACGTTATCACCTTATTCTAAAATCCTCATCAATCTGCACACAATACCCCACGATGACAAAAGAGAAAACAGGTTTTTAGAAATGTTTGCAAATGTATTACATTTTTTTTAAACTTAAGCATTCAGACCCTTTGCTATGAGACTTGACATTGAGCTGAGGTGCATCCTGTTTCCATTGATCATCCTTAAGATGTTTCTACAACTTGATTGGAGTCCACCTGTGGTAAATTCAATTGATTGGACATGATTTGGAAAGGCTAACACCTGTCTATATAAGGTCCCAAAGTTGACAGTGCATGTCAGAGCAAAAACCAACCCATGAGGTCGAAGGAATTGTCTGTAGGGTATGTTTTTCAGAATCAGGGGCTGGGAGACTAGTTAGGATCGAGGGAAAGATGAACTGAGCAAAGTACAGAGAGATCATTGATGAAAGCCAGCTCCAGAGCGCTCAGGACCTCAGACTGGGGGTGAAAGTTTAGCTTCCAACAGGACAACGACCCTAAGCACACAGCCAAGACAATGCAGAAGTGGCTTCGGGACAAGTCTCCGAATGTCCTTGAGTGGCCCAGCCAGAGCCCGGACATAAACCCGATTGAACATCTCTGGAGAGAACTGAAAATAGCTGTGTAGCGACGCTCCCCATCCAACCTGACAGAGCTTGAGAGGATCTATAGAGATGAATGGGAGAAACTCCCCAAATACAGGTGTGCCAAGTTTGTAGTGTCATACCCAAGAAGACTCAAGTCTGTATTCGCTGCCAAAGGTGCTTCAACAAAGTACTGAGTAAAGGGTCTCAATACTTATGTAAATGTGATATTTCAGTTATTTAAATTTCTAAAGACCTGTATTTGCTTTGCCATTATGGGGTATTGTGTGTAGATTGAAAAGTAGGGTGGTTGGTAGGGGTGGAAGGATGGGCGTATAACACGGCTGAGAGAATGCCAAGAGTGTGCAAAGCTACTTTGAAGAATCTAAACACTTTTTTGGTTACTACATGATTCCATAAATGTAATTTCATAGTTTTGATGTCTTCACTATTATTCTACAGTTTAGAAAATAGTACAAATAGAGAAACACCGTGGCATGAGTAGGTGTCCCCAAACCTTTGACTGGTACTGTACGTACAGAGCAATACGGAATGCTCTGAGACCAGGTTGTTTCGTTGGCCAATTACGTTCAGGCTATCCTATCAACCAATAACCTTAAATACTTTAAAACAAGCTAGCAAGAACATATTTTCTTAAGGAAATGTACATTTGTAGTTAATAGTATATCACTAATGATCACATTCTGATTGCATTGTGAATGGTTAAGGCTTATATATTTAGTTTAACTCTTATTTTATGAGTTGATATCATTTCAAAGCTTATTTTAAATAAATTCACCGTACTCCCTTCACCGTACACAACTCACAGTTAACCCTGATAGGAAGGCCTACACTCTGTCCTCCCTTCACCGTACACAACTCACAGTTAACCCTGATAGGAAGGCCTTACCATCTGTCCTCCCTTCAACGTACACAACTCACAGTTAACCCTGATAGGAAGGCCTACCATCTGTCCTCCCTTCACCGTACACAACTCACAGTTAACCCTGATAGGAAGGCCTACCATCTGTCCTCCCTTCACCGTACACAACTCACAGTTAACCCTGATAGGAAGGCCTACCCTCTATCCTCCCTTCACCTTACACAACTTACAGTTAACCCTGATAGGAAGGCCTACCCTCTGTCCTCCCTTCACCTTACACAACTCACAGTTAACCCTGATAGGAAGGCCTACCATCTGTCCTCCCTTCACCGTACACAACTCACAGTTAACCCTGATAGGAAGGCCTACCATCTGTCCTCCCTTCACCTTACACAACTCACAGTTAACCCTGATAGGAAGGCCTACCATCTGTCCTCCCTTCACCTTACACAACTCACAGTTAACCCTGATAGGAAGGCCTACCATCTGTCCTCCCTTCACCGTACACAACTCACAGTTAACCCTGATAGGAAGGCCTACCATCTGTCCTCCCTTCACTGTACACAACTCACAGTTAACCCTGATAGGAAGGCCTACCTAGACCACTGCGCCACCCGGGAGGCCACGTTGGCACTTTTCATTGTGTTTCTATCTGCCATGTTTCAAAACCTTGTGTCTTGCTGAACGTGGCCTTGTTGTGTGTGCAGCTTGTATGCTCTAACCTGCTAGTGAAGGATCCCGAGCCAGCACGTAGCCTCCAATGACTGTAAACAAAATGGAGAAAGTAGACAGCCCATGGTCCTAAACCCTCAGCCCTTGAATTAGGTTTTACATTGTCACATCCGAGTGTACCTTAAATGTCCGTTGCCCAAGCGAGGGAGAGTGATGATTGGCGAGGCAATGGCCTTCGTGGAAATTAAAAACAACCAACCTAAAGCTATGAATGTACCTAGCAAGCTAACATAGCTAGCTAGCACTCCAGTCAGATTAGCTAGCAACAGTTACCCATAGTTGGCTAGCTAGTTTTATATTTTGGTCTTTTATTCCAATACATTTCAGAATTCTTAAAAATATGTTTATGAAGCTAGCTCCATTTTAAAGGGTCCTCACCACGAGACTAAGCCAATTTGCCAACGCTAAACTCAATGTCGTCTATAATTTTGTCTGACATCCCCAAAATGCAGCTGTGTTGATTAAATTTGACACTATGCGGCCACCGGAGTTTGACACAGTTTGCATTGAAATGTGTGTCATATCAACCCCATAAGTGATCATAGTTCTTCACTCGCTCCCTCAAGCTAAATCAAGGGCCAAGGGGGCAACATTAGTGAATTGGACCTCCACTTAAGATGGCAATAAAACTGCATCTGGTTTCGACGGGGATTCCCCTGTGGGAAGTGGCTTGCACTAAGGGCTGAAGAGGTAAAAATAACATGCGCAGTTTGAGCTACTCCAGGAAGTGACGTTGCAGGCTAGCTCAGTGTTGACCCCTCTCATTGATTAACTCAATTCGAAGGCCGACTGGGGTACTGCAGACTGCCGTTCGCTAATGAATTATCCTTTTAACTTCTTCTGTATATGATTTTTACATCATTGGTTCAAGGACATACATACATTTTATTTACACGAAGATTGACCACGAATATTGCAATTTTTCCATTCAATATAATGGGGGGGGTCCTGATTTCCTGACTTCCGTTGCTTCAATGAAAAGGGGCAGTCGTTCTTCCCTCGCAGTCTCTCTCATCTAGCAGATAGACCAGTGGGCATGGGGGGTCCTCCTTCTTAAAGAGGCAATCAGCAGTTGCTACATCCATTTCCAGACTTCTAAATTAAGGATATGTACCCATTGATTCTTGAAGAACATAACTTATAAATGCCTCATGAGCTTAGTTCAACTGTCGTACCCCATCAGAACTCAAAATGTAAGCTTGTTTCACTCCAATATTTGTAAACAACGTAAATGTAAACAAACACTATATAGCCTCAAAACATGGTTAACACTATAATTTGTATATCATGGATGTTCAGTCCTTGAGTCTGTAGCTCTGTCTATGAATTTGAGACTGTTTACATTTTACCAGCCCCGTGCACGGTGCCAGGATTGTTTCTCTCCTGGTGATAATCAACCAATCAATCAATCAAATGTATATATAAACCCTTCGTACATCAGCTGATGTCACAAAGTGCTGTACAGAAACCCAGCCTAAAACCCCAAACAGCAACCAATGCAGGTGTAGAAGCACAGTGGCTAGGAAAAACTCCCAAGAATGGCCGGAACCTAGGAAGAAACCTAGAGAGGAGCCAGGCTATGAGGGGTGGCCAGTCCTCTTCTGGCTGTGCCGGGTGGAGATTATAACAGAACATGGCCAAGATGTTCAAATGTTCATAAATGACCAGCAGGGTCAAATAATAATAATCACAGTGGTTGTAGAGGGTGCAACAGGTCAACACCTCAGGAGCAATTGTCAGTTGGGTTTTCATAGCCAATCATTAAGAGTATCTCTACCGCTCCTGCTGTTTCTAGAGAGTTGAAAACAGCAGGTCTGGGACAGGTAGCATGTCCGGTGAACAGGTCAGGGCTCCATAGCCGCAGGCAGAACAGCTGAAACTGGAGCAGCAGCACGACCAGGTGAACTGGAGGGGGGCTTGACATATACGTGGGGATGCTAAAAAAATAGTTGATTTCATGACTATTTACAAGTGCATTTATTCCATATGCATAATCAGACAACTGTGCATTGGTAATAATGTTTCGGATGGGGTATGAATGTGCTTGGTTGACAGCCATGTCGTTTTCTATGTCTCCTCTCTGTGAAAGTCCTTGGTATTCAGAGTAACGCAATGCCTCCACGACTGCTCTCATATACTCTCTGTTCTCTCTGACTATTTTCGAATGTCCATCACTTAGAGCATTGCATATTGTTGAGCCAGACTCTTTCTGAATAGCCCACTCATTCCACGCTGTCATTGCATATTTTTGCTCCACATAAGCATTGTGTGTCTTGAGCAAACTTGTGGCCTTCTTCCAGTTCTGGTAGCCATCGTGGGTAAATGCCGCCTTTCCTCCACCATGGTTTCCTGGACGTTGAAAGTGCGGCATGCAAAGCAGAAATCACGGTCCTTTGTAATAGAATGTTCCAGGCATTTGTAATCCTCATACCATCTACGATTGAAGTAGCGATCCTGTTGTTCAACTTTTGTGGCTGGATAACGCCGAAGAAGGCGGCGCCTTGGTTCTTCAACAGGTGACTGGCTAAAATCAGAGGTAGAGGTGGCTGTGCTGACAGTGCAGCTAACGGTGGCTGTGGAGCAGCTAGCAGCGGCGAACTGCTCTGGTGCTCCCTCACGTCGTGGCTCACGACTTTCTCTCTCTGACTCATCTTTCTTATCTCCCTCTTCTTCTTCTTCTTTCTTCTTCTTCTTCTTTCTTCTCTTCTTCTCTTCTTCTTTCCTCGGAGACAAGGTCTGGGTCTGGATTTTCATTTCATACCGCGCTCTTCTCTTGATCAGAAAACGATCCATTGCAACGGGGCGAGATGGGCGACTAGCTAGCTAGAAGTTATCTCACATAACATAGCCTAATGTGCGCGAGCACACCCCCCTAAACACACACGCACACATACACGTCATAGGGCACATGCGCGGCACGACCAGCCTGTCCAGCCCCATCCCTCAGCTTTTTACTGCAACAGGGGCCGGGAAAATCCTTTGTTATTGTTTAAACTGCTGATTGCTGCTTTAAAGTAAAAACCTTTTCCTATTTCATCTGTCTCAAGGAGAGGAGTTAAGCGCTCCTGATCAGCTCGGCTGGGTCTCCTCACATGCACACACACACACACACACACACACACACGCACGCACGCATGCACATTCTCTCTCTCTCTCCTCACATACTCCCACTGCTCCATTCATTGCTCATTTGGATCTTGGAGAGCAAATCCCTCTCCACCGCCTTTTCATGTTCTGACTAGAGAGACGGAATCCTGAGAGGAGGTAGGCTAGCAGTGGAGCCTCCTCACGCCTGATCCCAGATCTGTGTGCTGTCTTCAGTTAGCAAGACAACACAACCAGATCTGGGACCAGGCTACCTCAGGCTTTGTTTATCATAACCATCTATCGATCATGTTTTAGAGATGAATTTCCCACAATTATCTTTTTTTACTGAGAGGATGATTTGGTGGGTGTACTGGTTAACTTTTAATATCCCCAAAAATATTAAATAAAGTAGGCCGATATGTGGGAGGACAGCTTCTGTCTGCTATGAGGAGGTTTAATACAGAATAACTGTGTTATCTAGGTAATCCTGTTTTAAACATCAGTTTTTCCAGGATTAATTTCCCCCTCTCATTGTTAAGGCCTCAGCAGGCCTCAGTTCGACTGGCGCCTAGCCAAACGAACCGAACGAGTGTGCTCGCATACTCCCTAAAAAAAAACCTTCGCTTGAAAAACAAAACAAAAAAAGTGGCAAGAGTACTGTTTGTCTATTTTGAGACGCCGTAGCCCAAAAAAACTCTCATTCATTTGGACGTTTTTGCAGAGTTACGCATGTTTGGTGCAGTATTGAATGAAAATGATTTGTCTCTCATTGAATGACAACAAACACTTCATTCTCAAATCCCTACTGTTGACCAATCCCCGACTAAGGGATGTAGACTTCAGCTTCAAACTTCGGCTTGTCTCGAGAATTTTCTTTGTGTGCAGGAACAGCCGAAACGATTGGTTGTTCATGGTTGTGAATTTCCTTTAGATAATAAAAACAAATACCTTAAGGGGCTAGTTTCCTGGACATAGATTAAGCCTAGTCTTGGACTAAAAAGCACTGTAAGGAGGGTCTCCATTGACCATTAAGTTTGTCTGGGAAACCTGCCTAAAAATGCACTAGAGCCAGATCAAGAATGTGAGTTGTTGAAGCCAGCCAGCCAGCCAGGACAGCACAGCAGAAGCAGTTAGCTTTTATGTTAGTTGGTGGTTCTACACAGAAACAGTGGAGGGGGGGGGTCGGCATCCTTTCCTCAGTGCCATTGTACTCTTCTCCATTCGGTCTCCATTCACAAATAAATGTTTAACTCACTGGCTAAAAGGAGCAGTGGGGGGGAGGAGTCTGAAGCCACAGGGTGTGGTCAATGAACCCGTCCCTGGAGAAGTTAGAGAAGAAGGAAGTTAACAATCGAGGAGAGGAATCAGAAGAATCCACCAATAAGCCTCCTTGGATGAAAGCATCTCTACCCTGCTGCTAGGGCAATGAGCAGCTAGTGCTATGTAAATAGGGGAGACAGCAGTTTGAAACTGCTCTGCTATGTTACTGAGCAGGTAGTAACTAGTAAAAGGATCTGAAAGATACCAATAGTTGTGACATAAGAATGCTTTGGGGACCCTTCGTTCAATCCTATTGGTCCCCCCCCCCCTAACCATGCAACTGCCTAAATGTCTCTGGCAATTCTTTGACGGTGACTGCATAGTTGCCTGGCAACAGGGAGAGAGACAGACAGAAACAGCAGTGGATGTGGTTAAAGAGCCTGTAGGAAGGAACGAGGTAGTCTCTATAAGATTATAACCACCTCCCTCTATAACCACCTCGCACTATAACAACATCCCTCTATGACCAGGTCCTATTATAACCACCTCCTATTATAACCACCTCCTATTATAACCACCTCCCACTATAACCACCTCCCACTATAACCACCTCCTACTATTACCACCTCCACTATAACCACCTCCCACTATAACCACCTCCTACTATAACCACCTCCTATTATAACCACCTCCTATTATAAACACCTCCTATTATAACCACCTCCCACTATAACCACCTCCTATTATAACCACCTCCCATTATAACCACCTCCTATTTTAACCACCTCCTATTATAACCACCTCCCATTATAACCACCTCCTATTTTAACCACCTACTATTAAAAACCACCTCCTATTATAACCACCTCCTATTATAACCACCTCCAAATGTAACCACCTCCTATTATAACCACCTCCAAATATAACCACCTCCTATTATAACCTCCTCCCACTTTAACCACCTCCCACTTTAACCACCTCCCACTGTAACCACCTCCCACTATAACCACATCGTTTTATAACCACCTCCCTCTATAACCACCTCCTATTATAACCACCTCCTATTATAACCAGCTCCTATTATAACCAGCTCATATTATAACCACCTCCTATTATAACCACCTCCTATTATAACCACCTCCTATTATAACCACCTCCTATTATTACCAGCTCATATTATAACCACTTCCTATTATAACCACCTCCTATTATAACCACCTCCTATTATAACCAGCTCATATTATAACCAGCTCATATTATAACCCCCTCCCACTATAACCAGCTCATATTATAACCAGCTCATATTATAACCACTTCCTATTATAACCATCTCCAGCCTTAATCAATCAGGGCTTCCCCTGCTCTGTCCCTCAACCAGAACAGTCATCTTAACCTCTCACCCACATCCAACCAGGACTTCCTTTTTCAACATTCTAATTCACCCAAATCCAGATGGGTGTTTCTGGGTGTCTTTGTTGTAATTGTACTGATTGTTTAAAAAATGTGTGGTTGTTTCTATTTTTTTGCATTATGGCTGCTGTACAGTAGACAAATGTATTCCTCCTTGCGAGTTCATTAAACCTCTTTTATCTTTCTGTGACTCTCATAACAAGCCATGTGTTGTGGGTTGTGTGTTGTGTATGATAATCAAACCCCTCAAGAGGAAGGTTGCAGTGTCCTTATAAAATCTCAACTTTAATAACGGTAAAGTTTATAAGGACACAGCAACCTTCCTCATGAGGGATTAGACCAGTGAAGTCTGAAGAAAAGCAATGAACAATGGAACTGCCTTTGTTTAGTGCAGGTGTTAATGTGTTTTTAGGTGCTTGGGAGGACCAATCAAAACTAGTTAAATCCTCAAATGTCTGAAGGACCACTACTTACATCTTGCAATACACACGTGGGCTGCTTGGCAGTATAAAATCCAATTCTGAATCTGTATAAAACAGTAATTTTATTACTTTTCCTTGTGTAGCCTATGCAAAGCCATTCAATAGATATGTGACTTTGCAACCGCAGTGCGGGAGCTTCCTTTCTAGGTAAAACATAGGTAAATCTACAATAGATTTACATCATTCTTACAGAGCAAAAACATCCTCGAGCTGACCAAGAAGTGCCATGGCTCGGACTCTGGGCTTGCTTGAGTCATTTTTCACTAAAGCAATTCTGTTTAAGTGCTTTAGTCAAACAGCAGTATTGGCCACTTGGGATAAAACCTTCAAGCTTTTGCTCACCAGTCAATTTATCTATACTGCCACCCAAACATTCCTTCCCACTGCCGATTCCTCCCTCCTGAGCAACCTGGTCTCAGAGCATTTCGTATTAAAATGGTCGGGAACTGTTTTACTAGCACAGACTGAAACATGTTCTGGGATTCTTCCAATGGCATTGAGGAGTACACCACATCCGTCACTGGTTTCATCAATAAGTGCATCGAAGATGTCGTCCCCACAGTGACTGAACGTACATACCCCAACCGGATGCCATGGATTACAGGCAACATCCGCACTGAGCTAAATGTTAGAGCTGCCGCTTTCAAGGAGCGGGACTCTAACCCAGAAGCTTATAGGAAATCTCGCTATGCCCTCCCTCCGATGAACCATCAAACAGGGAAAGCATCAATACAGGACTAAGATCGAATCGAACTACACCAGCTCAGATGCTCGTCGGATGTGTTAGGGCTTGAAAACTATTACAGATCACAAATAGAAGCACATCCGAGTGAAACGAGCCTACCAGACAAGCTAAATATCTTATATGCTTGCTTCGAGGCAAGTAACTCTGAAACATGCATGAGAGCATCAGCTGTTCCGGACGACTGTGTGATCACGCTCTCCACAGCCGATCTGAGAAAGACCTTTAAACAGGTCAACATTCACAAGGCCGCAGGGCCAGACGGACGTGTACTCCGAGCATGATCTGCCAAACTGACAAGTGTCTTCACTGACTTCAACATCTCCCTGCCTGAGTCTGTAATACAAACATGTTTCAAGCAGACCACCATAGTCCCTGTGCCCATGATCACTCAAGTAACCTGCCTAAATGACTACCGACCCGTGACTCACATCAACACCATTATCCAAGAAACCCTAGACGCACTCCAATTCGCATACCGCCCCAACAGTTCCACAGATGATGCAATCTCTATTGCACTCCATACTGCCCTTTCACACTTGGACAAAAGGAACACCTACGTGAGAAAGCTATTCATTGACTACAGCTCAGGGTTCAACACCGTAGTGCCCTCAAAGCTCATCACTAAGCTAAGGACCCTGGGACTAAACATCTTCCTATGCAACTGGATCCTGGACTTCCTGACGGGTCACCCTCAGGTGGTAAGGGTAGGTAACAACACATCCGCCACGCTCATCCCACAAAACTGCACAGCCAGGCACAACTCAAACACCATCATTAAGTTTGCCGATGACACAACAGTGTCATAGTAGGCCTGATCACCGACAACGACGAGGCAGCCTATAGGGAGGAGGTCAGAAACCTGACCGTGTGGTGCAAGGACAACATCCTCTCCCTCAACGTGATCAAGACAAAGGAGATGATTGTGGACTACAGGAAGAAGAGGACCGAGCACGCCCCCATTCTCATCGACGGGGCTGTAGTGGAGCAGGTTGAGAGCTTCATGTTCCTTGGTGTCCACGTAACCAACAAACTAACATGGTCCAAGCACACCAAGACAGTTGTAAAGAGGGCACGACAAAACCTATTCCCCCCCAGGAGCCTGAAAAGATTTGGCATGGGTCCTCAGATCCTCAAAAGGTTCTACAGCTGCACCATCGAGAGCATCCTGATGGATTGCATCACTGCCTGGTATGGCAACTGCTCGGCCTCCGACTGCAAGGCACTACAGAGGGTAATGCGTACCGCCCAGTACATCATCGGGGCCAAGCTTCCTGCCATCCAGGACGTCTATACCAGGCGGTGTCAGAGGAACGCCCTAAAAATTATCAAAGACTCCAGCCACCCTGGTCATAGACTGTTGTCTCTGCTACCGCACGTCAAGCGGTACCGGAGTGCCAAGTCTAGGTCCAAGAGGCTTCTAAACAGTTTCTTCCCCCAGGCCATAAGACTCCTGAACATCTAATCAAATGGCTACCCAGACTATTTGCATCCCCCCTCCCTCTTCTACACTGCTGCTACTCTCTGTTATTATCTATGCATAGTCACTTCAATAACTCTACCTACATGTACATATTACCTTATTTACTAACCGGTGCCCCCGCACATTGACTCTGTACCGGTACCCCCTCTATATGGCCTCGCTATTGTTATTATGCTTCTGTTCTTTAATTATTTGTTACTTTTATTACTTTCTTTTTCAAACGTATTTTCATAAAACTGCATTGTTGGTTAATGGCTTGTAAGCACACATTTCACTGTAAGGTCTACATCAGTTGTATTTGGCACGTGACAAATAAAATTAGATTTGATAATTCTGTACGTAAATCCTATACACCCCATTTAGTATGATATGTAACAGTTCATATGGTATGTATTCATTTGTCAATGTCCTTCGCCCATTTGTATGATATGTAACAGTTCATATGGTATGTATTCATTTGTCAATGTCCTTCGCCCATTTGTATGATATGTTACAAACTAGAATTTGTATTATATGTACAATACGTTACATATTTGTAAAACTAATTCTAGCTAGGTGGCTAACGTTAGCTATCTGGCTAATGTTAGCCTGGCTAGGGTTTAGGGTCAGGGGTTAGGGTTAAGGTTAGAGTTAAGTTTAGGTGTTAGGTTAAAGGGTTAAGGTTAGGGTTAAGTTTAGGTGTTAGGTTAAAGGGTTAAGGTTAGGGTTAAGGTTAGGGTTAAGTTTAGGTGTTAGGTTAAAGGGTTAAGGCTAGTGTTAGCTAACAGGCCAAGTAGTCGCAAAGTAGCTAAGATGCTAAAGTTGTCTGTGATGAGATTCAAGCTCGCAACCTTTGGGTTGCTAGATGTTTGCGATATATGCCTACGCATCCACCCCGACCAACCACCCTACTTTTCGCTTTTGACATAATTAACCATCTGTCTAACAGCATGTAACCATACCATACATAACATCATACTAATTCGATTTTTCCAGAATTATGTTTACTATGTTATGTCTAGTCTATGAGACCAGGCTGTCCTGAGGTGTGTGTGTGTGTGTGTGTTGCATGTGACTCCTGGGTGTGGTAAAGCATCTTCTCCATTAACTCTTTAGTGACTTCCATTGTTGTGGAGGTAAAGATTGATCTCTATGGTCATGAAGTGGGCAAGCTGTTGTGTGTTCATGTGTGTGTGAGAGAGAGGGAGAGAGAGAGAGAAACAAAAAAACTAGGAGTTGTCTGGTGTTTGTGTTCTCCAATAAAACCATATGCCTTCCAAATACAACAAGCAAGCAGAGTGGGGGAAAGATGGAGCTGGGATGGGGAGGGAACTAGACAAATGAGCATTTCTACGCTCTGCTCTCTCTCTCTCTCTCACACACACACACACACACACACACACACACACACACACACACACACACACAAAACCTACTCTGGCCTCTGCTAAAAGGCTGCTGAGTAAGAATGTAAGTGCCAACCGAGGGAGTGTGAGCGACAGTTATTGACCCAGCAGGCTCTGAGACGTCAGTGTGGGAACGCGGTTATTGATTATCGCCACGGCAATAAAGGTTCCGCAGGGTTTTCAGAGTGTCACGACTGGGGCCCCCGGAGGGATTGTGACTTGGGGAACAAAAGAGAGAGAAGGAGATTGGTGGTGGTAGATAGATAGATAGACAGTGACCGCTTCCGGGGGGGGGGGGGGGGGGGTATGTATCAGTGGGGCCCCTGGCTGTCAGACCCCCCACTATGTGTCACGTGTGTATGTGTGAGAGAGAACACGTTTGTCTGTGTCCATTCACTGAATAAAAATTTAGTCTCTCTCCAAAGCCTCCATCTAGCTCGGCTGTGAACCTGTTGGCCCTCTCTGCACACCCTGCCACCCCACCACGCCACTGACCCTTCACCTCTCACCTTTAACCCAGCCTGTAAAAGTTCTTGAACTCTCCCAGACCTGCAGCTGCAGAGGGTGCTGGGAAACTGGCCAGCAGGGTCATGGGGGTCAGGGTGTGTGACAGGGTGTCATGAATAGATGTCCCTTTTCCCGTCTTGATCCCCTTTCCAGAGAGCAAGGCAAAAACTGATTGTCCCCCCTGACATTGCTGTGGCTGGCTCATTGATTGAATTGAGGCCCTCCAAAAGCTCCCTGAATTCAGTTTAGATTCCTGTCATATTTATACTTCTCTTCTTCTCCTACTCTCTTCTTCTCTCTTCTACTCTCTTCTTCTCCTCTGACCTATGTCATGCCAATCTCTCTTTCTGTCTCTCTTTCACTCTCTGTCTCTTTCTTTCCTGATTATACCCTCTTTCAGTGTTGCTTGGTCTCTCTTCCTGCCCTTGAATAACTAACTGTTCATTGAATAACTGCGTTTGGAATGTAAACTCAATGCCTCCCTCTTCAGGCAATAGGTTGATATTGACGGAAACAAACATTGTGTTAAATTTGTAAACTTAATTTCTCCCTCATGGACTATCAGAAGTGTGTATTGTTTAGATTATGGCCACTATTTGGTTGTTAGATATTGTATATTCAAACATTGTGTGTTGAGTAGCCGTAGCCTAGCTTTAATACGGTTGTTAGAATCCCAGTAAGCAACGTTGACATCGGGTGCATTTATGTGCTGAATGAAAGGGGAAAATATGTCTTTTGCGTTATTTACGTTATTTAGAGAGGTTCAAAATATATATTTTGGACTCATTGATTTTATGGCCAAATTTCAGTTTCGCATACATTCTCAATTAATTAAACATTATATCACAATAATACCTTTTCAAGCCTCTTAATATAGGAAAGATGAGCCAACTGAAGATTGTCCCTAACCAAAAATATATGTAATTGGATTTGAAATCAAGGTTGGTACTGACTGCACACCAAAAAGACAACCGGTCCTGATAGGACCAGAAAAAAATGTCGCCGTCGGTAACTGTGATGACAATAATCGCTCATAAACCAAAGCTACTTTTTCTAAATGTTTAAACGCACACCAGCAGCAGGTTATCAATTCCTTTAAAAACCCGTTAAAATGTGCGCAAATAGTAGCCTACTATAAGCAAATAGTTACATTGTATCATGCAGGTGATACAATTTTCTCACAGGGCTTTTGGTGCGGAAGTTGTAATTTAAAACCTTCCACCGATACTGCCAAGGAAAGAGATTCATCTTGAGGGGGGTTTAAAATTGAGGAAAACACCATTTTCCTTATTGCTGACGCGGACTGGGAGCTGTAGCTACATGCAGTAGCTTGGACTGCTACATCCACCATGTTTCTTTGGGTTTTAGTTTTAGGGGCCTTCGTTTCTAGATCAGAATGTTACTTTTCGGAGGAGAAATATCCAGAAGAATCGAAAATGCAGCCGCCAACGGTTGTTATTGCGATCATTGCTCGGAACGCGGCGCATTCCTTGCCTTACTACCTCGGAGCATTGGAGAGACTGAACTATCCCAAAGCACGCATTTCTGTTTGGTAGGTGGCAGACGTCCTGCCAGCGCTCTTTCCCTGGCCGCTATTTGTTAAAATGTAATTTTTATCAAACTCGTGGGCGATCAATGGCATTTGGATTAGATTAAGAATACCTCTCGTCCCCAAATCGCCAATCCCCATAATCCCGTTAGAACCATTAATCTCCTAACAAAATACAATGCTTCAGCTTCTATTGGGTACTCTAATTATGCTTTCTTTATTTTTCTCCAATGCAGAGTTCATGAAGTAATATTTTAAACCATTGTATTATGCAATTTTCACATTAGCCTGTACTTTACACCAGACTTTCCTTGCTGGATATATGTTTTCCAGTTTCTTGAAGTACTTTGGAAATCCAATTTATTTCTATGTTGAAGCTGAAATAGTATTTTCATTCCTTTTTCCATAGACACTCTTATCCAGGGAAATGTTCAGTACATTTCCAGTACAGTTCATACTGTACTGGGCCCCTGTGGGAATTGAACCCACAACCTTAGCTTTGCAAGTTCCATGCTCTCCCAACTGAGCCACATCATCACATCTCATCATCACAAACCACTTGATGTCTCAATGTACTCAATACTGTATTGGTCATTGTTTGTCATCATGCTGATAGAAAGTCTACAGGTACAAACCTAGATGACCAGCCTATGTACAATACAGTCATGTACATTTCCATTAAGTGGTTTGTAAGGATGGTCAATTAATACTGCTCAAAAAAGTGGTTGTTTTCAATGTTATTTGATCAAGAAAAATATTTAATTTGGTGTGGATGTTTTGTGTCTTTGCTGATAACCTAAATATTTGAGGACAGGGGATTGTTCTTTCTGGATGCCATTAGAATGACAGTCACAGACAAAAGGACAGGGGATTGTTCTTTCTGGATCCCATTAGAATGACAGTCACAGAGAAAAGGACAGGGGATTGTTCTTTCTGGATCATTAGAATGACAGTCACAGAGAAAAGGACAGGGGTTGTTCTTTCTGGATCATTAGAATGACAGTCACAGAGAAAAAGACAGGGGAAAGTTATTTCTGGATCCCATTAGAATGACAGTCACAGAGAAAAGGAGAGGGGAATGTTCTTTCTGGATCCCATTAGAATGACAGTCACAGAGAAAAGGACAGGGGAATGTTCTTTCTGGATCCCATTAGAATGACAGTCACAGAGAAAAGGACAGGGGAATGTTCTTTCTGGATCATTAGAATGACAGTCACAGAGAAATTGTACAGGACAACAACTCTTACAAGATCAACTATTGAATCCTGCTAGATACTGTTCTTAATTATACATCTATCTTTTTGCCAAAGCAGATATGCTGAAAAAAGTATTTTTTCCCGCTACAAATGTCTCTATCGGTCCGCTAATACTAGTTAAGACACAGTGCATTACTTTTGTGACTTTCTTATATTTTATAAACAGTACCAGTCAAAAGTTTGGACACACCTACTCATTCAATGTCTTCACTATTATTCTACAATGTAGAAAATAGCCAAAATGAAGAAAAAAAACCTGGAATGAGTAGGTGTGTCCAAACCTTTGACTGGTACTGTATATATGTATATACATGTTTTTTTGAACAAAACAAATGTTCAGAATTTTCAGGGGTGCTGCAGCAGCCTCAGAACCCCTACCTCCCTTGGCAATGGGCACACCTGATTCAATTAGTCAAAGGCTTGATGATTAGTTGCCTAATTGAATCAGGTATGCCAGTTTAGGGTTAAGACAAAATCTGTAAAAAGTCCTGGGGCCAAGGAGTGGGTTAGGTGTGTCTATGTCCCCATGTCAGACAGTGTGTCTATGTCCCCATGTCCGCAGGGCAGCGACAGATCACAATGCTGACAACACTACAGCTGTTCTGAGAGAATGGCTGACAGTCATGCAACAGTTTTATCACTACGTGGAATGGAGGCCTATGGAGCATCCTACGTAGGTTTGAGTTGTGTTCAGCATTATCTTGTTTTCTTCTAGAAGTATGCATGCTTGTACGTGTGTGTGTGTGTTGACACAGTTGATTAGCTCTGAAAAACCCTTGATTATCAGCTCATTTGTATAAACTCTGTATTAGCTTACCTGAACATCCGGACAGTAGTAGCAGTAGCCGACAGCTGAGCCTCAACTCACAATGTAACTTTAAAACACAGTGTGAATAGAAAAGAAAGCCTTAAATAAATGTTTGGTGTTTACAGAGCCTGGTGACAACAGTACTACCTGACCTGAGGTCACCTCTCATTTTCTCTCTCTAAGTACCTCAAAGCAATGCAGAAATGATGCTGTAGCATGCCTCTGCATGTGTGTGTGTGTGTGTGTGTGTGTCGGTTGGTGTGCGTCGGTTGGTGTGTGTGTGTGTCTCATTCTGACTCCCTCACAGGTCCTACCCAGGAGAGATGGGGCCTAAATACTGGAGCAACGGCAGATATGAATACCTGATGAAACTTAAACAGGCTGCTCTCAACTTCGCCAAGACACGCTGGGCTGACTACATACTGGTACAGTCACATGTCTACTCTGTCCTCTGGCCTACAAGTAGCATCATATCTACTCTGTCCTCTGGCCTACAAGTAGAATCATATCTACTCTGTCCTCTGGGTTTACAAGTAGGATCATATCTACTCTGTCCTCTGGGTTACAAGTAGAATCATATCTACTCTGTCCTCTGGGTTTACAAGTAGGATCATATCTACTCTGTCCTCTGGCCTACAAGTAGAATCATATCTACTCTGTCCTCTGGCCTACAAGTAGCATCATATCTACTCTGTCCTCTGGCCTACAAGTAGAATCATATCTACTCTGTCCTCTGGGTTTACAAGCAGCATCATATCTACTCTGTCCTCTGGCCTACAAGTAGAATCATATCTACTCTGTCCTCTGGGTTTACAAGTAGGATCATATCTACTCTGTCCTCTGGCCTACAAGTAGCATCATATCTACTCTGTCCTCTGGGTTACAAGTAGAATCATATCTACTCTGTCCTCTGGGTTACAAGTAGAATCATATCTACTCTGTCCTCTGGCCTACAAGTAGCATCATATCTACTCTGTCCTCTGGCCTACAAGTAGCATCATATCTACTCTGTCCTCTGGCCTACAAGTAGAATCATATCTACTCTGTCCTCTGGGTTACAAGTAGAATCATATCTACTCTGTCCTCTGGTTTACAAGTAGCATCATATCTACTCTGTCCTCTGGCCTACAAGTAGCATCATATCTACTCTGTCCTCTGGCCTACAAGTAGAATCATATCTACTCTGTCCTCTGGGTTACAAGTAGAATCATATCTACTCTGTCCTCTGGTTTACAAGTAGGATCATATCTACTCTGTCCTCTGGCCTACAAGTAGCATCATATCTACTCTGTCCTCTGGCCTACAAGTAGAATCATATCTACTCTGTCCTCTGGCCTACAAGTAGCATCATATCTACTCTGTCCTCTGGCCTACAAGTAGCATCATATCTACTCTGTCCTCTGGCCTACAAGTAGCATCATATCTACTCTGTCCTCTGGCCTACAAGTAGCATCATATCTACTCTGTCCTCTGGCCTACAAGTAGCATCATATCTACTCTGTCCTCTGGCCTACAAGTAGCATCATATCTACTCTGTCCTCTGGCCTACAAGTAGCATCATATCTACTCTGCCTCTGGCCTACAAGTAGCATCATATCTACTCTGTCCTCTGGCCTACAAGTAGAATCATATCTACTCTGCCTCTGGCCAAGAAGTAGCATCATATCTACTCTGTCCTCTGGCCTGCAAGCAGCATCATATCTACTCTGTCCTCTGGCCTGCAAGCAGCATCATATCTACTCTGCCTCTGGCCAAGAAGTAGCATCATATCTACTCTGTCCTCTGGCCTACAAGTAGCATCATATCTACTCTGTCCTCTGGGTTTACAAGTAGCATCATATCTACTCTGTCCTCTGGCCTACAAGTAGAATCATATCTACTCTGTCCTCTGGCCTACAAGCAGCATCATATCTACTCTGCCTCTGGCCAAGAAGTAGCATCATATCTACTCTGTCCTCTGGCCTGCAAGCAGCATCATATCTACTCTGCCTCTGGCCAAGAAGTAGCATCATATCTACTCTGTCCTCTGGCCTACAAGCAGCATCATATCTACTCTGCCTCTGGCCAAGAAGTAGCATCATATCTACTCTGTCCTCTGGCCTACAAGCAGCATCATATCTACTCTGCCTCTGGCCAAGAAGTAGCATCATATCTACTCTGTCCTCTGGGTTTACAAGTAGAATCATATCTACTCTGTCCTCTGGCCTACAAGTAGCATCATATCTACTCTGTCCTCTGGCCTACAAGTAGCATCATATCTACTCTGTCCTCTGGCTTACAAGCAGCATCATATCTACTCTGCCTCTGGCCAAGAAGTAGCATCATATCTACTCTGTCCTCTGGGTTTACAAGTAGAATCATATCTACTCTGTCCTCTGGCCTACAAGTAGCATCATATCTACTCTGTCCTCTGGCCTACAAGTAGAATCATATCTACTCTGTCCTCTGGGTTGCAAGTAGCATCATATCTACTCTGTCCTCTGGCCTACAAGCAGCATCATATCTACTCTGCCTCTGGCCAAGAAGTAGCATCATATCTACTCTGTCCTCTGGGTTACAAGTAGCATCATATCTACTCTGTCCTCTGGGTTTACAAGTAGAATCATATCTACTCTGTCCTCTGGGTTACAAGTAGAATCATATCTACTCTGTCCCCTGGCCTACAAGTAGCATCATATCATATCATCAGGGTTCAGGGTTAAATTCTTGGACCGACTCTCTTCTCTGTATACATCAATGAGGTCGCTCTTGCTGCTGGTGAGTCTCTGATCCACCTCTACGCAGACGACACCATTCTGTATACTTCTGGCCCTTCTTTGGACACTGTGTTGACAACCCTCCAGGCAAGCTTCAATGCCATACAACTCTCCTTCCGTGGCCTCCAATTGCTCTTAAATACAAGTAAAACTAAATGCATGCTCTTCAACCGATCGCTACCTGTACCTACCCGCCTGTCCAACATTACTACTCTGGACGGCTCTGACTTAGAATACGTGGACAACTACAAATACTTAGGTGTCTGGTTAGATTGTAAACTCTCCTTCCAGACCCATATCAAACATCTCCAATCCAAAGTTAAATCTAGAATTGGCTTCCTATTTCGCAACAAAGCATCCTTCACTCATGCTGCCAAACATACCCTTGTAAAACTGACCATCCTACCAATCCTCAACTTTGGCGATGTCACTTACAAAATAGCCTCCAATACCCTACTCAACAAATTGGATGCAGTCTATCACAGTGCAATCCGTTTTTGTCACCAAAGCCCCATATACTACCCACCATTGCGACCTGTACGCTCTCGTTGGCTGGCCCTCGCTTCATACTCGTCGCCAAACCCACTGGCTCCATGTCATCTACAAGACCCTGCTAGGTAAAGTCCCCCCTTATCTCAGCTCGCTGGTCACCATTGCATCTCCCACACGCTCCAGCAGGTATATCTCTCTAGTCACCCCCAAAACCAATTCTTTCTTTGGCCGCCTCTCCTTCCAGTTCTCTGCTGCCAATGACTGGAACGAACTATAAAAATCTCTGAAACTGGAAACACTTATCTCCCTCACTAGCTTTAAGCACCAACTGTCAGAGCAGCTCACAGATTACGGCACCTGTACATAGCCCACCTATAATTTAGCCCAAACAACTACCTCTTTCCCTACTGTATTTCATTAATTTATTTATTTTGCTCCTTTGCACCCCATTATTTTAATTTCTACTTTGCACATTCTCCCATTGCAAATCTACCATTCCAGTGTTTTACTTGCTATATTGTATTTACTTTGCCACCATGGCCTTTTTTGCCTTTACCTCCCTTATCTCACCTCATTTGCTCACATCGTATATAGACTTGTTTATACTGTATTATTGACTGTATGTTTGTTTTACTCCATGTGTAACTCTGTGTCGTTGTATGTGTCGAACTGCTTTGCTTTATCTTGGCCAGGTCGCAATTGTAAATGAGAACTTGTTCTCAACTTGCCTACCTGGTTAAATAAAGGTAAAATAAAATAAAATAAATATCTACTCTGTCCTCTGTACTACAAGTAGTATCATAGCTTTCTTTCATTACCCACATACAGAGTGTGACCCTGCTATGGTTGTTACCAAAAAGATCAGTGTGCTTTGGTTTCAACCGCCTCACTAAACACACCGTGTCATCCGTTGACCATCTCTGTCTGTGCCCTTGATCTCCACGATATTATTATTATATAATATGATAATATATCATATTATTACATCTCTGTCTCCTCCAGTACGCTGACACAGACAACATCCTGACCAACCCAGAGACTCTGAACCTTCTGATAGCAGAGAACAAGTCTGTTGTGGCCCCCATGCTGGACTCTCAGGGAGCCTACTCCAACTACTGGTGCGGCATCACTCCCCAAGTAAGACAGTAAAGATCTGAGCCAGCACAGTGGGTTGTGGGTAGGCACGATTGTGTGAAATGGAAAGTTGGTTTGTATAAATGCGATTAAAGACCATATTGTTTTCATTTCAATCATTAATTTACATGGGGACAGATGCAATTAAAACATTGACACATTGAATGTACAAACAGTCAGATACGTTGCAGCTTATGCTAATTTCCAGTACCCTGTGTGTCTGTTCCCAGGGTTACTACCGGCGTACAGCTGAGTATTTCCCCACCAGACAGCGCCACCGGCTAGGCTGCTACCCGGTGCCCATGGTCCACTCTACCTTCCTGCTGGACATGAGGAAGACGGGTATGAAGAAGCTGGCCTTCCACCCTCCTCACCTGGACTACTCCTGGCCCTTCGATGACATCATCGTCTTCGCCTTCTCCTGCCGCGTCTCAGGTTGGGGTCTACAGTACAGCATGTACATTATGATGCACACACAGTCAGTCATGAACGAACGTGCACCCACACACTTTTAGTCTAATAACGTGCACCCACACACACTTAGTCTAATAACGTGCACCCACACACACTTAGTCTAATAACGTGCACCCACACACACTTAGTCTAATAACGTGCACCCACACACACTTAGTCTAATAACGTGCACCCACACACACTTAGTCTAATAACGTGCACCCACACACACTTAGTCTAATAACGTGCACCCACACACACTTAGTCTAATAACGTGCAATCGCAAGCATCCACATCCCTGCTGCTGGGGTGTAATCAGTGTGTTCCTTGTGTAAAAGGCTAGATGATTACATGCACATGTTGCTGGCACGTCGAGGCCATGGAGGCCATGTTTAATAACAGAGTTTATTGTACTGTGTTTTCCAGAGGTGCAGATGTACCTGTGTAACAAGGTGAGGTATGGTTACTTGAACGTCCCAGCCAAACCTCACCACACCATAGAGGACGACAGCATCAGCTTTAGTCATCTCATCCTGGAGGCCACCAGTAAGAAACCTTATTTGGTCGTTTTTTTACATAATTCTAAAGTTATTTAAGAGTCGGTGTCTAACAGTAATAGATGTGTAATAACTAGGTAATAACGGTAAAAATACCACGTCTCTATGTTCTTCCCCCAGTCGATGGCCCCCCCATGGCCCCCTCCAAATACGTGAGCCTCTTCCCCAAACAGAGAGACCTCATGGGCTTCGATGAGGTGAGACAAAGGCCAGGAGCCCAAACTCCTCATCACCTACCTGAATAGATTAAATAATTAGCAGTGGCTTGGAACACTGCTGTAGACTATTTACATCAAATTACATTTTATCTGTCACACGCGCGAAAACAGGTATAGACCTTACCGTGAAGTATAGACCTTACCGTGAAGTATAGACCTTACCGTGAAGTATAGACCTTACCGAGAAGTATAGACCTTACCGTGAAGTATAGACCTTACCGAGAACTATAGACCTTACCGTGAAGTATAGATCTTACCGTGAAGTATAGACCTTACCGTGAAGTATAGACCTTACCGTGAAGTATAGACCTTACCGTGAAGTATAGACCTTACCGTGAAGTATAGACCTTACCGTGAAGTATAGACCTTACCGTGAAGTATAGACCTTACCGTGAAGTATAGACCTTACCGTGAAGTATAGACCTTACTGTGAAGTATAGACCTTACCGTGAAGTATAGACCTTACTGAGAAGTATAGACCTTACCGAGAAGTATAGACCTTACCGTGAAGTATAGACCTTACTGAGAAGTATAGACCTTACCGTGAAGTATAGACCTTACTGAGAAGTATAGACCTTACCGTGAAGTATAGACCTTACCGTGAAGTATAGACCTTACCGAGAAGTATAGACCTTACCGTGAAGTATAGACCTTACCGAGAAGTATAGACCTTACCGTGAAGTATAGACCTTACTGTGAAGTATAGACCTTACCGAGAAGTATAGACCTTACCGTGAAGTGATTACTTACAAGCCCTTTACCAATAATGCAGTTTTAAAAAATAGATTTAGTAAAATATTTACTAAATAAACTAAAGTAAAACATGTAATAAATAGTTACATAGTGCGGATAATAAATAACAATAATGCGGATATATACAGCGGGTACCAAGTCAATGTGCGGGGGTACAGGTTAGTTAGGGTAATTTATACATGTACAGTAGGTAGGGGTAAAATGACTATACATAGATGACGCCCGACGGGGTGTGGTATACGGTCTGATATACCACGGCTGTCAGCCAATCAGCATTCAGTGCTCGAACCACTCAGTTTATAATGGTAGTATGATCTCTCACGCTCAATATAAGATATACTTTATTAGTTCATACAGGATAGACATTTGTCTTCTACTTTTGACTCAACCCCTCTGATATACACACACAATCTATGGATCACTGTGTCTCTGAGTTGACCCTTGACCTCTGACCCTGGCTGTCCTGTGTTGTAGGTGTACCTGATTAACCTGCGTCGTCGTCAGGACCGTAGAGACAGGATGCTGTATTCTCTCAATGAGCTGGAGATAGATGTCAAGGTGGTGGACGCCATCGATGGAGGGTGAGAATTAGCCTGCGAATCCTGACTCATTTGTGCTACGTTTCACTAAACAAGAGTTGAATTCAGTCTGGATGTCCAGGCTAGGTGAGGATACAAAGCTTGGCATAGCTGTGGCTCTGAGGGAGGTTTAGAGAGAGTTGGAGACTATGATGTCGGTGTGTGTCCTGCAGAGCTCTGAACAGCAGTGATATAAAGATTCTGGGAGTGGACATACTGCCTGGTTACTATGACCCGTTCTCTCGCCGTACCCTGACCAAAGGAGAGGTGGGATGCTTCCTAAGTCATTACTACATCTGGAAGGAGGTGAGGAGCACAGACACACACACAGCCACGGACACACACACACACACACACGCGCACACACACACACACACACACACACACGGACTCGGACACACACACACACACACACACACACGGACACACACACACACACACACACACACACACACACACACACACACACACACACACCTTGGGCCATGGGACCTGGAGGGCCATGTCAGTAGGAGCTTAATTGGCTCGTTCAGTAAAGTAGAAAAGCCTCTGAGGTCTGTAATTAGAGCTTATTTAAACGACATGTCCCCCCCCCCCCACCTCTTAGATGGTAGACCAGCAGATGGACAAGGCGCTGATCTTCGAGGATGACGTGCGTTTCCAGGCCAACTTCAAGCGCCGCGTACTGCGTCTGATGGAGGAGGTGGAGATGGTGGAGCTGGACTGGGACATCATGTGAGTCACTGTCACAAACGGTCACCCTGGTGACCAGATGACTACTGCCTACCCGTGTTGCCATGAAGAGGAAAGGGCCTAGCTGCCCTGGACTCATTTTGTATGATAAACTAATCTGGGTGAGGAAGGAGGGAGGAGGAGGGAGAATGAGGAGGAGGAGGAGGGGGGAGGAGAAGGAGGAGGAGAGGGGGAGGAGGAGGGGGAGGAGAGAAGGAGGAGGAGACGGAGGAGGGGGAGGAGGAGAAGGTGGAGGGGAGGAGGAGGAGGAGACGGAGGAGGAGACAGAGGAGGAGGAGGTGGAGGAGGAGGAGACGGAGTAGGAGGTAGAAGAGGAGCAGGGGGAGGAGGAGGTGGAGGAGGAGGAGACGGAGGAGTAGGTGGAAGAGGAGCAGGGGGAGGAGGAGGTGGAGGAGTAGGTGGAAGAGGATGGGGGAGGAGGGGAAGGGGAAGGAGAAGGTGAAGTAGGAGGAAGAGTAGAGTAGGGTCGGAGAGCCTATTTCAACAGCATTATTCCACAGATATTCTATAACATGTAAAGTCATACTGGGTGGGGTTAGTCTGGACAGAGGACAGATAGGGTCAGTCAGAGTACTGACCCTGTCTGTCCAGTACTCTGACTGACCCTGTCTCTCTCTCCTCTGTCCAGTACTCTGACTAACCCTGTCTCTCTCTCTCCTCTGTCCAGTACTCTGACTGACTCTGTCTGTCCTCTGTCCAGTACTCTGACTAACTCTGTCTGTCCTCTGTCCCCAGTTACCTGGGCCGTAAGCAGGTGAAGCCAGGTGATGAGGAGGTGGTGGAGAACGTGAGGAACCTGGTGGTAGCAGACTATTCCTACTGGACCCTGTCCTATGCCATCTCTCTCCAGGGTGCCCAGAAACTGCTCAACGCTGAACCCCTCTCCAAGATGCTGCCCGTCGACGAATTCTTACCCATCATGTACGACAAACACACCAAGTAAGTACCTCAACTGTTTAAAAAAAATAAATAAATATTATTGTATTTATTTAGCCATTCTTAAGATGTTCTCAGATCACTGAGACCAGACACACCAAGTAGGTGGAACTGAAACCTGAATAATTATGTTAGCTCGCCCTGTGCTAATTGCCTATACCCCTCAAATTCAACTCTGGACCTCGAAGCCAGTTCCACTGCATTTTTTCATTATTGTCCTCTAATCAGGGACTGATTTAGACCTGGGACACCAGACAGGATTGTAATGTGCAGGAGATCCAGGTTCAAACCCAGTTGGTATGTAAGTTTGACAACAATGCTCCATAGGGGAGGGAGCTGGTGAAACGAAGTAGCCAAATTGTCTTTGAAAAGTAGTGTCATAAGTTCTCAAGAATCAGCTCCAAGATAGTCCAGTACCACCCTGGGATCGTTCCTGAAAGATTTGTTTTACTAGGACCATCCTTCATCCATTGCCAATGGAACTTAATATGATTTTAGTGCTACAAAGCTGTCAGGCAACTCTGCTTTGTGCCATTAAAAATTGCATTTCATCTTGTGTAACTTGTTCTGACCCTTTGCCAGCATTGAACTGCCAAAGCTATAGCAACAACCTATAGCAACACCCTATAGCAACAACCTATAGCAACACCCTATAGCAACAACCTATAGCAACAACCTATAGCAACAACCTATAGCAACAACCTATAGCAACAACCTATAGCAACACCCTATAGCAACAACCTATAGCAAACACCCTATAGCAACAACCTATAGCAACACCCTATAGCAACAACCTATAGCAACACCCTATAGCAACACCCTATAGCAACACCCTATAGCAACAACCTATAGCAACACCCTATAGCGACAACCTATAGCGACAACCTATAGCAACAACCTATAGCAACAACCTATAGCAACAACTCCTAATTAGCTTCAGTTTTGGATAAACGTTAAGCATAAATGTAGCTTTGGAATGGACAGATTTGAAAACCACTGTTACAATCACCAGCCTATGGTTTCACATCTATAGCCTCCCATTGATGTTCACCTTCCTGTGAACACATTCTTAGCTCAACTCTTAAAAGCCTGCTTTTAAAATAGCTTGCCACAATTAAAATGTTCCCTCTAATTCTGAAACGCATTCACATTTTAGTTATGTCAAGAAGTCCAAATGTTTTGTACTTTGCTTCATGTTAGTTTTAGTCTCTGCTGACTGACTTGGCTTGTTGTAGCGTTCCAGGTTCATGTGGTCAACTCCCTGTCTCTCTCTCTGGCTGCATGACATGTGTCTGCCAGACCAAGCTAATAGAACCCAGAGCCTCTCTGAGCCAATGGGAACCAGGCATGCATCCAGAAGTCTGTTAGAATGCCTTTGCGTTCTGTTGAGAATTCCTGTGTGTTCTGTGTTCCGTTGAGAATGCCTTAGTGTTCTGTTGAGAATTCCTGTGTGTTCTGTGTTCCGTTGAGAATGCCTTAGTGTTCTGTCATGTGTGGAAACCTGGCCAGCTGCCATCATCCCTAGTCCTTGTCCCCCTCCCCCTTCCCATCCTCTTCCCTGTGTGGTTCTGCTTCAATATGCTTGGAGTTGATTCTGGGTCTTCTGACTAACTGATTCATTCTTTCCAAGAGTTGCCCAACCCACAAACTTATTCCCAGTACTTCTATTATAACCTTGTTTCCACAAAATATATTTCATGTCATTTCATCTCTCTTTGTAATGTTTCGAAATGACCAGTACATTTTAAAACTGTTACCTTTCATAGGATTACATTTTATCTGTGTATTGTTGCCCACCATAACACTGTATCATGTATGACGAAGTGTGGCCCTGTTCTGGATATTTACATACGCTCTCAAGCTATGTACATGACAGGCTAGTTTTTATCTCCTTAGTGGGAGTTTTAACATCAGACGTAATATTGTCATCGTCCTGTGACCAATGTACAGTGCCTTGCGAAAGTATTCGGCCTCCTTGAACTTTGCGACCTTTTGCCACATTTCAGGCTTCAAACATAAAGATATAAAACTGTATTTGTTTGTGAAGAATCAACAACAAGTGGGACACAATCATGAAGTGGAACAACATTTATTGGATATTTCAAACTTTTTTAACAAATCAAAAACTGAAAAATTGGGCGTGCAAAATTATTCAGCCCCCTTAAGTTAATACTTTGTAGCGCCACCTTTTGCTGCGATTACAGCTGTAAGTCGCTTGGGGTATGTCTCTATCAGTTTTGCACATCGAGAGACTGAAATGTTTTCCCATTCCTCCTTGCAAAACAGCTCGAGCTCAGTGAGGTTGGATGGAGAGCATTTGTGAACAGCAGTTTTCAGTTCTTTCCACAGATTCTCGATTGGATTCAGGTCTGGACTTTGACTTGGCCATTCTAACACCTGGATATGTTTATTATTGAACCATTCCATTGTAGATTTTGCTTTATGTTTTGGATCATTGTCTTGTTGGAAGACAAATCTCCATCCCAGTCTCAGGTCTTTTGCAGACTCCATCAGGTTTTCTTCCAGAATGGTCCTGTATTTGGCTCCATCCATCTTCCCATCAATTTTAACCATCTTCCCTGTCCCTGCTGAAGAAAAGCAGGCCCAAACCATGATGCTGCCACCACCATGTTTGACAGTGGGGATGGTGTGAGCTGTGTTGCTTTTACGCCAAACATAACGTTGCATTGTTGCCAAAAAGTTCAATTTTGGTTTCATCTGACCAGAGCACCTTCTTCCACATGTTTGGTGTGTCTCCCAGGTGGCTTTTGGCAAACTTTAAACAACACTTTTTATGGATATCTTTAAGAAATGGCTTACTTCTTGCCACACGTCCATAAAGGCCAGATTTGTGCAATATACGACTGATTGTTGTCCTATGGACAGTGTCTCCCACCTCAGCTGTAGATCTCTGCAGTTCATCCAGAGTGATCATGGGCCTCTTGGCTGCATCTCTGATCAGTCTTCTCCTTGTATGAGCTGAAAGTTTAGAGGGACGGCCAGGTCTTGGTAGATTTGCAGTGGTCTGATACTCCTTCCATTTCAATATTATCGCTTGCACAGTGCTCCTTGGGATGTTTAAAGCTTGGGAAATCTTTTTGTATCCAAATCCGGCTTTAAACTTCTTCACAACAGTATCTCGGACCTGCCTGGTGTGTTCCTTGTTCTTCATGATGCTCTCTGCGCTTTTAACGGACCTCTGAGACTATCACAGTGCAGGTGCATTTATACGGAGACTTGATTACACACAGGTGGATTGTATTTATCATCATTAGTCATTTAGGTCAACATTTGATCATTCAGAGATCCTCACTGAACTTCTGGAGAGAGTTTGCTGCACTGAAAGTAAAGGGGCTGAATAATTTTGCACGCCCAATTTTTCAGTTTTTGATTTGTTAAAAAAGTTTGAAATATCCAATAAATGTCGTTCCACTTCATGATTGTGTCCCACTTGTTGTTGATTCTTCACAAAAAATACAGTTTTATATCTTTATGTTTGAAGCCTGAAATGTGGCAAAAGGTCGCAAAGTTCAAGGGGGCCGAATACTTTCGCAAGGCACTGTATCTCTAACCTCCCTGTCCTGTTGGTCAACAGTGAGAACTACAAGTCCCACTATCCTAACCGTAACCTGCAGGCGTTCTCCACACGCCCCCTACTGGTGCAACCAGCCCAATACGCCGGGGACCCCAAGTGGGTGAGCGACACAGAGACCTCCACGCTGTGGGACGACGACAACGTGCGAACAGACTGGAGGGGCTCCCACAAAACGCTGAAGGGGGCTCCCCAACCCGACATGCTGCAGACGTCATATAAAGATGAGCTGTAGTTCAACCACACGTATTCATGCCTGATTCACACTGCACGGCCAACCCCATCCTTACTGCGCTGACTTGGAAATGTTCTTTTCACGTTGTTCTTTTACAGCACGGTTCCAAAAACAACTGTGGATGCATAACGAGGCAGGTAGTGTTTGGTTTGACTCGGTAGTGTGAGAAGGGTTACTGGTTATGGTGTCACTGCTGACTGTGCCATTCATCAGCGACACTTCCTTTCTCACTGTATAATTGGCCATTTTGTATTTGGTACGTCGGTCCATAATCACTGGGAGTGACTGAATATACAGACAGCAGTGATGCTGGCGGAGGCTCTATAGACTTGGTCAAGTGCCCCAAGACCTGATTTCAAAGTGTGTGTGGGTTTGTTTGTGTGTGTTCAAATCAAGTGATGCATGTTAGGAATGGCAGCGTTCATGGAAGGACACTCCTATACTGTCAGACACCTTCAAGGGTTGGGGTCAATTTCAAATTGAAGGCATTCAATTCAGGAAGTAAACTGAAATTACATTTCAATTATGGATAAAAAAAAAAATATATATATATATATATATATATATATATATATATATATATATATATATATATATATATATATATATATATATATATATATATATATATATATATATATATATATATATATAGCACAGTTGGGGTCAATTCCTATTGAAGCCAGTCAATTCAGGTAGTGAATTGAATTTAAAATTAATTAAATAAATAAGCTTCTACTTTTCAGTTTATTAAGACGTCATTGAAAAAATAAAATAAATCAATAGGAATTGACCCGAACTGTGCTATTGTGCACTGCAGAGCACTCCAGGGCCTGGGTGAGTGACCCTCACTGTACATCTAGTCACTGGGCGTCAGAAAACAGAAATACTGGAGGAAACCATTCTCTTTTATATCACATTCTACTCATTCTGTGTGGTAATATGTTAGGAGCAGTGTCTCTCTCTAGGCCTGACCTCATGGTAGACTTACACCAGATCAACAGTCCAGAGAGAAGCCTGCAAACCATATTCTCCTGACATCATTGATGGTGTCAGTTGCCACGACAATCAAGTTACATTCTGACTGAGCTCATCTATATTGGTTTGTGTTGATGTATTTTTTCTGTGTACAAATTCTATTATTTGTACAATTCAAATGGACAGTTTTCCTAATTTATTTCTAGCATTATATTGTGCTTTTTGAATGCACAGTATTAAACCCAAGTGCAATGTCGTCTTAATTGTAGTGAAATTCCCTCTGTCAAATAAATGACTATACTGTACCTTGATGTCAAGCAACTTTGAAGATCAAATGTTTTTCAAAAGTAGCACATTTGGCAGAAGCTTTGTCAGTGCCAAAACTGTTCAAAAACGGATGTGACAATGATGTAACTAACTTTATACATGATTAAAAATCAACTTTTTCCATTTTTATTGAAATTCTATCTATGAAAATGCACTGACATTTTTAAGATACATGTACTGACATGAAAGCAGCACAAGAGGGCAGTGTATGAATAAGACATTTTTAGGGAAGTGTAGTTAGTGTAGTTAGTTACTCTGAAATGATCAGCTGCGGAAAAATTTTCAATTTTCATACTTGAGGAAATGTAAAAATGCCTTAATAGAAAATTACTCAAGTAAAAGTGAAAGTCATACAGTTTTTATTACTTGAGTAAACGTCTAAAAGTATTTGGTTTAAAATACACAGTCGTGGCCAAAAGTTTTGAGGTATGACAAAGATTAATTTCCACAAAGTTTGCTGCTTCAGTGTCTTCAGTGTTCAGATACCTTTGTCAGATGTTACTATGGAATACTAAAGTATAATTACAAGCATTTCATAAGTGTCAAAGGCTTTTATAGACAATTACATGAAGTTGATGCAAAGAGTCAATATTTGCAGTGTTGACCCTTCTTTTTCAAGACCTCTGCAATCCGCCCCTGGCATGCTGTCAATTAACATCTGGGCCACATCCTGACTGATGGCAACCCATTCTGGCATAATCAATCTTTGGAGTTTGTCCGAATTTGTGGGTTTTTATTTGTCCACCCGCCTCTTGAGGATTGACCACAAGTTCTCAATGGGATTAAGTTCTGGGGAGTTTCCTGGCCATGGAAACTTCCTATAGGGAAGTGGCTTCTTTGTTGACCTTCTTGACACCAGGCCAGCTCTGTACTGGTGGTGCCCCGATCCCGCAGCTGAATCAACTTTAGGAGACGGTCCTGGCGCTTGCTGGACTTTCTTGGGCGCCCTAAAGCCTTCTTCATAACAATTGAACCGCTCTCCTTGAATTTCTTGATGATCCGATAAATGGTTGATCTAGGTGCAATCTTACTGGCAGCAATATCCTTGCCTGTGAAGCCCTTTTTGTGCAAAGCAATGATGACAGCACGTGTTTCCTTGCAGGTAACCATGGTTGACAGAAGAAGAACAAAGATTCCAAGCACCACTCTCCTTTTGAAGCTTCCAGTCTGTTATTCGAACTCAATCAGCATGACAGAGTGATCTCCAGCCTTGTCCTCGTCAACACTCTCGCCTGTGTTAACAAGAGAATCACTGACATGATGTCAGCTGGTCCTTTTGTGGCAGGGCTGAAATGCAGTGGAAATGTTTTTTTGGGATTCAGTTCATTTGTATGGCAAAGAGAGTCTTCGCAATTAATTGCAATTCATCTGATCACTCTACATAACATTCTGGAGTACATGCAAATTGCCATCATACAAACTGAGGCAGCAGACTTTGTGAAAATTAATATTTGTGTAATTCTCAACACATTTGGCCACGACTGTACTTAAGTATCAAAAGTAAAAGTAGAAGTATAAATCCTTTCAAATGTCTTATATTAAGTAAACCAGACAGCACAATTATTATATATTGTTTTAATCTATGGATAGCCAGGGGCACACTGCAACACTCAGACATAATTTACAGATAGCCAGGGGCACACTGCAACACTCAGACATAATTTACAGATAGCCAGGGGCACACTGCAACACTCAGACATAATTTACAGATAGCCAGGGGAACACTGCAACACTCAGACATAATTTACAGATAGCCAGGGGCACACTCCAACACTCAGACATAATTTACAGATAGCCAGGGGCACACTCCAACACTCAGACATAATTTACAGATAGCCAGGGGCACACTCCAACACTCAGACATAATTTACAGATTGCCAGGGGCACACTCCAACACTCAGACATAATTTGCAGATAGCCAGGGGCACACTCCAACACTCAGACTGTCACGCCCTGGCCTTAGTTATCTTTGTTTTCTTTATTATTTTGGTTAGGTCAGGGTGTGACGAGGGTGGTATGTGTGTTTTTGTATTGTCTAGGGTTTTTGTATATCTATGGGGTTTTGGTTGGTCTAGGTGTATATAGGTCTATGGTGGCCTGAATTGGTTCCCAATCAGAGGCAGCTGTTTGTCGTTGTCTCTGATTGGGGATCCTGTTTAGGTTGCCATTTTCCATGTTGGTTTTGTGGGTTATTGTCTATGTGTAGTTAGTTGCCTGTCAGCACTCATGTATTATAGCGTCACGGTCGTTTTGTTTCTTTGTTAGTTTGTTTAGTGTTTATTTGTTTATTAAAAGAAGAATGTATTTATAACACGCTGCACCTTGGTCTCATCAATACGACGAACGTGACAGAATAACCCATCAAACCAGGACCAAGCAGCGTGAAAAGGAGGAACAGCGCTTAATGGGGAAATGGACCTGGGAGGAGATATTAGATGGAGCAGGACCCTGGACACCGCCGGGGGAGTATCGAAGTACGGAAGCCCGAGAGGCAGCCCCAATAAATGTTTTGGGTGGGGAAACACGAGGAGATTGGCTGAGTCAGGTAGTAGACCTGAGCCAACTCCCCATGCTTACTGTGGGGAGCGTGTTACTGGTCAGGCACCATGTTATGCAGAGATGCAAGGTGTCTCCAGTGCACTATTCTAGCCCGGTGCGCTCTATTCCAGCTCCTCTCATTTGCCAGGCTAAAATGGGCATCCAGCCAGGACGGATTGAGCCAGCTCTATGTTCTGGATCTCCAATGCGTCTCCACGGTCCAGTGTATCCTGTGCCTCCTCCCCGCACTCGCCCTAAGGTGCGTGTCACCAGCCCAGTTCCAGCACCACGCACCAGGCCTCCAGTGCGCCTCCAGGATCCAGCACGCCCTGTTCCTCCTCCCCGCCCTCGCCCTGAGGTACGTGTCCCCAGCCCGGTACCACCAGTGCTGGCACCACGCACCAGGCCTATAGTGCCTGGTGCGTGGTACCCAGTCCAGTACGCCCTATTCCTGCTCCTCTCACTCGCCCTGAGGTGCGTGTCCTCAGCCCGGTACCACCAGTGCTGGCACCACGCACCAGGCCTACAGTGTGCCTCGGCAGTCCAGAGCGTCCGGCGACAGTACCCAGTCCAGAGCGTCCGGCTACAGTACCCAGTCCAGAGCGTCCGGCGACAGTACCCAGTCCAGACCGTCCGCCGACAGTACCCAGTCCAGAGCGTCCGCCGACAGTACCCAGTCCAGAGCGTCCGCCGACAGTACCCAGTCCAGAGCGTCCGCCGACAGTACCCAGTCCAGAGCGTCCGCCGACAGTACCCAGTCCAGAGCGTCCGCCGACAGTACCCAGTCCAGAGCGTCCGGCGACAGTACCCAGTCCAGAGCGTCCGGCGACAGTACCCAGTCCAGAGCGTCCGGCGACAGTACCCAGTCCAGAGCGTCCGGCGACAGTACCCAGTCCAGAGCGTCCGGCGACAGTACCCAGTCCAGAGCGTCCGGCGACAGTACCCAGTCCAGAGCGTCCGGCGACAGTACCCAGTCCAGAGCGTCCGGCGACAGTACCCAGTCCAGAGCGTCCGGCGACAGTACCCAGTCCAGAGCGTCCGGCGACAGTACCCAGTCCAGAGCGTCCGGCGACAGTACCCAGTCCAGAGCGTCCGGCGACAGTACCCAGTCCAGAGCGTCCGGCGACAGTACCCAGTCCAGAGCGTCCGCCGACAGTACCCAGTCCAGAGCGTCCGCCGACAGTACCCAGTCCAGAGCGTCCGCCGACAGTACCCAGTCCAGAGCGTCCGCCGACAGTACCCAGTCTAGAGCGTCCGCCGACAGTACCCAGTCCAGAGCGTCCGCCGACAGTACCCAGTCCAGAGCGTCCGCCGACAGTACCCAGTCCAGAGCGTCCGCCGACAGTACCCAGTCCAGAGCGTCCGCCGACAGTACCCAGTCCAGAGCGTCCGGCGACAGTACCCAGTCTAGAGCGTCCGGCGACAGTACCCAGTCCAGAGCGTCCGGCGACGGGCCACAGACTGGACCCTCCAACAACGTTCCCCAGACCGGAACCTCCAGCGGCGGTTCCCTGTCCAGAACATCCGGCGATGATCCACGATTCAGTGCTACAAGAGCGGACTCAGTGTAAAGAAGAGGGGGCAGCGTCCAGAACCAGAGCCGCCACCGAGGTTAGATGCCCTCCCAGACCCTCCCATATAGGTTTAGGTTTGCGGCCAGGAGTCCGCACTTTTGGGGGGGTACTGTCACGCCCTGACCTTAGTTATCTTGGTTTTCTTTATTATGTTGGTTAGGTCAGGGTGTGACAAGGGTGGTATGTGTGCTTTGTCTTGTCTAGAGTTTTTGGTTTGTCTAGGTATATATATAGGTCTATGGTGGCCTAATATATATATATATATATATGTGTGTGTGTATATATATGTGTGTGTGTGTATATGTTTGTCGTTGTCTCTGATTGGGGATCCTTTTTAGGTTGCCATTTTCCATGTTGGTTTTGTGGGTTATTGTCTATGTGTAGTTGCTTGTCAGCACTCATGTATTATAGCGTCACGTTTGTTTTGTTTCTTTGTTAGCTTGTTTAGTGTTTATTAAAAGAAGAATGTATGCTTATCACGCTGTGCCTTGGTCTCCTCGTTTTGACAAACCTGACACAGGTGTTAATTATACATAGCCAGGGGCACACTCCAACACTCAGACATCATCTACGGATAGCCATGGGCACACTCCAACATTCAGACATAATTTACAAACAAAGCATTTGTGTTTAGTGAGTCCGCCATATCAGAGGCAGTAGGGAAGACCAGGAATGTTCTCTTGATAAGTGAATAAATTGTGCCATTTCCTGCCCTGCTAAGCATTGACAATGTAATGAGTACTTTTCGGTGTCAAGGAAAATGTATGCAGTAAAAAGTATAATATTTTCTTCAGGAATGTAGCAAAGTAATAGTTATCAAAAATGTAATAGTAAAGTACAGATACTACTTAAGTAGTACTTTAAAGTATGTTTTACTTAAGTACTTTACTCCACTGGAAATTAGTGTGATGTACCAACACCTGTTGTGTTATAAATGGATGAGAGAGCTTATAAATGGATAAGAGCGTTTCCTACTGCCTGAGCTATGTTGTTGATGTAAATTGAGAAGAGCATGGGGCCTAGGTGCGAGCCTTGGGGTACTCCCTTTGTGACAAGCAGTGGTTGAGACAGCAGATGTTCTGACTTTATACACTGCACTCTTTGCGAGAGGTAGTTAGCGAACTAGGCCAAAGACCCCTCAGAGACACCAATACTCATTAGCCGGCCCACAAGAATGGAATGTTCTACCATATCAAAAGCTTTGGCCAAGTCAATAAAAATAGCAGCACAACATTGCTTAGAATCAAGGGCAATGGTGAAATCATTTAGGACCTTTAAGGTTGCAGTGACACATCCATAACCTGAGCGGAAACCAGATAGCATACCAGAGAGAATACTATAGACATCAAGGAAGCCAGTCAGTTGATTATTGTCAAGTTTTTTTTCCAACACTTTTGATAAACAGGGCAAAATAGAAATTAGCCTATAACAGTTAGGATCAGCTTGCTCTCCCCCTTTAAATAAAGGACCCACTATGGCTGCCTTCCAAGCAATGGTAACCTCCCCAGATAGGAGAGACGGGTTAAAAAGGTCAGTGATAGGCTTGGGGATGATAGGGGAAGTAACCTTAAATAAGAAAGGATCAAAACCATCTGAAACTGTGTATCGGGGAAGAGGAAAATGAGGGAGGAGCATCGGGGCTAGTCGCATTAGAAGGGCTGGGAGATGAGGGAATGTTGGATGGGCAATGAGGCATGGCTGAGTCAAATACTAATTCTGACTTAATGAAGTGGTGATTAAAGAGCTCAGCCATGCGCTCCTTGTCAGTCACAACCACATCATCAACATTAAGGAACATGGGCAGCTGTGAGGAGGAGGATTTATTCTCTAGGTCTTTAACCATTTCCCAGAACTTTTTGGGGTTAGACCCACAGAGAGAGAACTGCTTTAACTACCTTTGGCCTTCCTGATAGCCTGAGTGCACTTATTTCTCATTTGCCTGAACGACAGCCAGTCAGCCTGAGTATGCGTGTGCAGAGCCTTTCGCCAAATGGAATTCTTGAGGTGGAGTAACTCTGCAAGATCACGGTCGAACCAGGGGACTGAACCTGTTTTTCATTCTCATTTTCTTTATGGCGGCGTGTTTGTTAACAACACCACTGAAAATATCAAAAAAGAAGGTCCAAGCATCTTCGACAGATGGGATCAAGCTGATTCTGTACCAATTTATAGAGGCCAGGTCATTAAAGAAAGGCTTGCTCATTAGTTTTTTAGAAAGCGTCTATGACAAGTCAGGACAGGTCGTTTCACTGAGCAGCCGTTATGAACACAGCCTGTAAAACAGTGGTGATCATTGTAAGGTCATTACAGAAAACACCAGACTGATACGTCTCAGGATTATTTGCGAGGATAACATCAAGGAGAGCAGCATTTTCTGGGTGTTTGGAGTCATACCTTGTGGGATTGGTAATAATCAGAGAAAGATTTAGGGAATTCCATTGCTTTAAGACTTGGTCAGATGGTTTAAGCATATCCTTACTCCCTACATTTTATTTCTGTCCATCTCTCTTAAGAACAAGACTTGTCTGTCGAGGCTGAGAAGTGCTGGGTCTGAAATGGGACGAGTACATTCCTTCCCAGACATTCTTCACACATACACACACATGCATAGTAACCTATATGTCAGGGGTCCTCAACCACATTCAGCTGTGGGAAGATTATTTTCTTGTATGGATGGTTGGGGGGGGGGGGGGTACACTGCAAATTGACCCCAAGAAGCCCAATCTATTATGAGTGGGAATACTTGGGAACACATTTCCTACATTAAAATCACTTGGAGCTGATTTCCTGATGTTTTTGACAGTCTTCTATATCCAACAATGAAAAAAAATTATATAGTTAATATCTAAGAAAAAAAAAAAAAAAAAACCTGTGTGCCACCAGTTGGGGAACGCTGCTGTATGCTATAGGGTGGACTGAACTGCACACATGCATAGTAACATTTACATTAGGGACATTCTGTGAACTGTATGCACTTTTGTGAACTCTGTGACCACATTTCTCTTATTCAGAGCCAATAGTCAGCACAACATTATATAATTTATTTGAAAATAAGTGCTGTTCTTCAGGTGGATTCCCAGAGAGGAACTTGAATGAACCAGCTCTGAGTTTGTCCCATGGCATGGAAAATGGCCAATACCAACAGAGATTTAGGTATGTGTGTGTGTGTGTACCACCCCATATTTATTTGACCTCTGCATGAGAGCCAATCAGAAGCCATGCTGAGGTCCCCACCCTGGAAGCAGGGTCTCTCCAGTCCAGACAGCCTCTAGCTAGACAAGGAGGAGCAGAGAACTCTGTGCTCTGTACTGGCTGTAACTTAGAAACTGTGCCACGCTTACTCACACAAACACGCACTTGAATAATAAACACACGTTCATGCATAAGATAAAGATCAGACAGGATCAATTCTTTACAATGTGTAAACCTAGCAGATAAAGATCAGACAGGATCAATTCTTTACAATGTGTAAACCTAGCAGATAAAGATCAGACAGGATCAATTCTTTATAATGTATAAACCCAGCAGATAAAGATCAGACAGGATCAATTCTTTACAATGTGTAAACCTAGCAGATAAAGATCAGACAGGATCAATTCTTTATAATGTATAAACCCAGCAGATAAAGATCAGACAGGATCAATTCTTTATAATGTATAAACCCAGCAGATAAAGATCAGACAGGATAAATTCTTTATAATGTATAAACCCAGCAGATAAAGATCAGACAGGATCAATTCTTTATAATGTATAAACCCAGCAGATGAAGATCAGACAGGATCAATTCTTTATAATGTATAAACCCAGCAGATAAAGATTAGACAGGATCAATTCTTTATAATGTATTAACCCAGCAGATAAAGATCAGACAGGATCAATTCTTTATAATGTGTAAACCCAGCAGATTTGCCATTCTTGACACACTCAACCCGGTGTGTCTGACACCTTACTACCATAATCTTTTGTCTTGCTCATTCACCCTCTGATTGGCACACACACTGTACACAATTCCTGTATCAATTGTCTCAAGGCTTAAAAATCATCAATAATGATAGTAACACTTAAATGCTTTCTTACGGGCCCTTCCCAACAATGCATAGAGATTTTCTTTTTTAATAGAAAAACAACACAAGGAATAGATACACAATGAGTAACGATAACTTGGCTATATACACGGGGTAAGTACCGAGTCGATGTGCAGGGGTAAGAGGTAACTGAGATCGATAAGTCCATTTGGTTGGGATAAAGTGACTGGGCTGCGGCATAGATAACAAGCGGTAACAGCAGCGAATGTGATGAGTCAAAAGAGTTATTGCAAATATTCTGGGTAACTATTGGTTAACTATTTAACTAACTATTTATGTGTCTTATAGCTTGGGGGTAGAAGCTGTTCAGGGTCCTGTTGATTCTAGACTTGGTGCGTCGGTACTACCTGCCGTGCGGTAGCTGAGAGAACAGTCTATGACTTGGGTGGCTGGAATCTTTGACCATTTTTAGGGACTTCCTCTGACACCGCCTGGTATAGAGGTCCTGGATTGGCAGGAAGCTCGGCCCCAGTGATGTACTGGGCTGTACGCACTCCCCTCTGTAGTGCCTTGCGGTAGGATGCCAAACAGTTGCCCAACCAAGTGGTGATGCAGCCAGTCAAGATACTCTCAATGGTGCAGCTGTATAACATTTTGAGGATCTGTCATGGAAAGGGCAGGTGTTCTTAATGTTTTGTACACTCTTTCTAATGTCTTAGAATAAGGCTGACAATCTCTCTATGTATCAAACCTTCAACTGACTGAGCTAGAGTCATGCCCAAATAACACATCTGAATACTCCATTACATGAGCTTTTGTCATAGGCTACATTGCGTAGCTTGTCTGGTTTCGTAATGTAAGTTAGTGAACTCGCTGTGCTGGAAAGACCCTCCCCGTCCTCTTCTAACCGCTGTCCCGACACACTCCCCTCAGCACAGATTGGGTAAAACGCTGAGACCACAACACTTTACTCTCCACCCTATCCACAACTCTCGAGGGTGCACACCTTGTTTCAACATCTCCCAGTAACCCCCTCTATTCACTATTTCTACTTGTTCTTTGTTTAATCTACATTCCACAGTTATGTTGTCATGGTTATTCCGTCTCATGATATGAGAGTTGCTGAATTTCACACATCCAGATGTGACTGGTGCTTTTGCTACTCTACTTCAGATTGGTTTGGTCTGAGCTCTGAGCAGGGGAAAGGAGAAGGGCAGAGGAGGAGAGCAGACTGCAGGGAAATGAGAAAGGGGAGGAGAGGAGGGGGAAGGAAGGAGACTTTAATTTCCTAAATTAAAATCACTTGGAGCTGATTTCCTGGTGTTTTTACAGTCACACGCAAATGCACATACAGGTCTGCTCTGGCTAGGGAGGAAAGAGATGGGTATGGCCCCAAGGGTTACCTCAGACAAGAGACTGTATCACATGCACATACACTGTTTTTATTTATTTAGCTTTATTTATCCAGGTAGGCTAGTTGAGAACAAGTTCACATTTACAACTGCGACCTGGCCAAGATAAAGCAAAGCAGTTCGACACAAACAACAGCACAGAGTTACACATAAACAAACGTACAGTCAATAACACAAAAGAAAAGAAAAATAGAAAAATCTATGTACAGTGAGTGCAAATGTAGACGATCAGGGAGGTAAGGCAATCAATGCTGTACCTACAAATGCAGTGAAAATATATCAAAGAGCATGGATTTTGTATTTCTTCATTTGGTTTTAAATGTTTTACATTGATTGACAAGTATTATAATATGAAGGAAAGTGTGTTTGTTTCATAAGCCTATTTGCACCTAGTTTCAAGTCAGTCTGTTTGACGCTGCTGTGGTAGGAGTGTTATGTCTGAGAGCAGTTCTCCCCTCAAAGAAACAAATCATTAGGGCTCAAGCCAGGTGGCAGGTAGCCTAGTGGTTAGAGTGTAGGGACGGCAGGTAGCCTAGTGGTTAGAGTGTAGGGACGGCAGGTAGCCTAGTGGTTAGAGTGTAGGGACGGCAGGTAGCCTAGTGGTTAGAGTGTAGGGACGGCAGGTAGCCTAGTGGTTAGAGTGTAGGGACGGCAGGTAGCCTAGTGGTTAGAGTGTAGGGACGGCAGGTAGCCTAGTGGTTAGAGTGTAGGGACGGCAGGTAGCCTAGTGGTTAGAGTGTAGGGACGGCAGGTAGCCTAGTGGTTAGAGGCGGCAGGTAGTCTAGTGGTTAGAGTGTAGGGACGGCAGGTAGCCTAGTGGTTAGAGTGTAGGGACGGCAGGTAGCCTAGTGGTTAGAGGCGGCAGGTAGTCTAGTGGTTAGAGTGTAGGGACGGCAGGTAGCCTAGTGGTTAGAGTGTAGGGACGGCAGGTAGCCTAGTGGTTAGAGTGTAGGGACGGCAGGTAGCCTAGTGGTTAGAGTGTAGGGGCGGCAGGTAGCCAAGTGGTTAGAGTGTAGAGGCGGCAGGTAGTCTAGTGGTTAGAGTGTAGGGACGGCAGGTAGCCTAGTGGTTAGAGTGTAGGGACTGCAGGTAGCCTAGTGTTTAGAGTGTAGGTACGGCAGGTAGCCTAGTGGTTAGAGTGTAGGGACGGCAGGTAGCCTAGTGGTTAGAGTGTAGGGACGGCAGGTAGCCTAGTGGTTAGAGTGTAGGGACGGCAGGTAGCCTAGTGGTTAGAGTGTAGGGACGGCAGGTAGCCTAGTGGTTAGAGTGTAGGGACGGCAGGTAGCCTAGTGGTTAGAGCATTGGATTTGTAACTGAAAGTTTGCAAGATCAAATCCCAGAGCTGACAAGGTAAAATTTTGTTGTTCTGCTCCTGAACAAGGCAGTTAATCCACTGTTCCTACGCCGTTATTAAAAATAAGAGTTTGTTCTTAACTGAATTTCCTAGTTAAATAAAGGTAGAATAATTTTTAAAAATGTAGCCTGTGTATGGACCCTAAAACGTTTGGTCTAAATATTAGTTCAGAAACTAGCTATAAACCTCAGCTATCATAGCCTGTTGTGTCGACTTCAAAACATTCCCAAATGAAGCCAATGGATTGAGTATACTACAATAAAACCTTGTGCCAAGGATGCAAGTCCTATATACATGTAGTTATTACCAACCATGAGATCTCCACATGAACAGTAGTTATTACCAAGAATGAGATCTCCACATGAACAGTAGTTATTACCAAGAATGAGATCTCCACATGAACAGTAGTTATTACCAAGAATGAGATCTCCACATGAACAGTAGTTATTACCAAGAATGAGATCTCCACATGAACAGTAGTTATTACCAAGAATGAGATCTCCACATGAACAGTAGTTATTACCAAGAATGAGATCTCCACATGAACAGTTGAAGTCAGAAGATCACAGACACTTCAGTTGGAGTCATTAAAACTTGTTTTTCAACCACTCCACAAATTTCTTCTTAAACAAACTATAGTTTTGGCAAGTCGGTTAGGACATCTACTTTGTGCATGACACAAGTACTTTTTCCAACAATTGTTTACAGACAGATTATTTCACTTATAATTCACTGTATCACAATTCTAGTGGGTCAGAAGTTTACATACACTTAGTTGACTGTGCCTTTAAACAGCTTGGAACATTCCAGAAAATGATGTCATGGCTTTAGAAGCTTCTGATAGGCTAATTGACATCATTTGAGTCAATTAGGTGTGTACCTGTGGATGCATTTCAAGGCCTACCTTCAAACTCAGTGGCTCTTTGCTTGACATCACGGGAAAATCTAAATAAATCAGCCAAGACCTCAGAAAAAATTGTAGACCTCCACAAGTCTGGTTCATCCTTGGGAGCAATTTCCAAATGCCTGAAGGTACCACGTTCACCTGTACAAACAATAGTACGTATGTACAAACACCATGGGACCACGCAGCCGTCATACCACTCAGGAAGGAGACGCGTTCGGTCTCCTGGAGATGAACGTACTTTGGTGCGAAAAGTGCAAATCAATCCTAGAACAACAGTAAAGGACCTTGTGAAGATGCTGGAGGAAACAGGTACAAAAGTATCTATATCCACAGTAAAATGAGTCCTACATCGACATAACCTGAAAGGCCTCTCAGCAAGGAAGAAGTCACTGCTCCAAAACCGCCATAAAAAAGCCAGACTAAGGTTTGCAACTGCACATGGGGACAAGGATCAAACTTTTTGGAGAAATGACCTCTGGTCTGATGAAACAAAAATACTGTTTGGCCATAATGACCGTCGTTATGTTTGGAGGAAAAAGGGGGAGGCTTGCAAGCCGAGGAACACCATCTCAACCGTGAAGCACGTGGGTGGCAGCATCATGTTGTGGGTGTGCTTTGCTGCAGGAGGGACTGGTGCACTTCACAAAATAGATGGCATCATGAGTGAGGAAAATTATGTGGATATATTGAAGCAACATCTCAAGACATCAGTCAGGAAGTTAAAGCTTGGTCGCAAATGGGTCTTCCAATTGGACAATGACCCCATTGTCTGTCTGCGTGCTACGTGTTGCTTGTCCTGTGTTGCGGTGTCTGTCTGCGTGCTACGTGTTGCTTGTCCTGTGTTGCGGTGTCTGTCTGCGTGCTACGTGTTGCTTGTCCTGTGTTGCGGTGTCTGTCTGCGTGCTACGTCTTGCTTGTCCTGTGTTGCTATGTCTGTCTGCGTGCTACTTGTTGCTTGTCCTGTTTTGCTTTGTCTGTCTGCGTGCTACGTGTTGCTTGTCCTGTGTTGCTATGTCTGTCTGCGTGCTACGTGTTGCTTGTCCTGTGTTGCTCTCCATCTGCTCCATGCCATTGTTTGTCTGTATTGTTTTTTAATAACCTCCCCAGGGACTGTGGTTGAAAATTAGCAGTCTGGCTTAAACCGACACTTTTACTGAAATGTTGAATAATGTACACTGTCCCTGTAAAAATGTAAATAAAGTCAAATTCAATAAAATATCTTTAACATAATCTACTAAACTTGTCTCATTGTCTATGTCAAATGTCTCAACTGGTTTTGCTTCACCTAATACATGTTGTAATATTGAAAAAAAAACATGTATAAACTCACTGTTCCACAATCCTGAGGACATTGGTCCGGACAGAGGTTCCCCCAATTAAGGACAGCTTGGCAGTCTTAAAAAAAAAGAAAGATAAATGCAAAAAATTACTGTATGTGTAAAGAAACAATTAAAAAAATATATCTATAATTTATTTTTCAAAAGTTTTCTGTCATATCACTGCAACAAACATTGTTAGAAATGGGTGTAATTGGCAAATCTCTTCCTCTTCTTTGCAACTGTGCACATGTGAGTTTGAGTGACGGGGAGAACGAACAAGAGAGAAAGGAGAGAAACGTAACATGACTCACCAAGACGGTCAGGACACAAGGGTTTTGCACCTGAAAAAAAGGGTGAGTTAAAATAGGTTTTGATTTGTTTTACAAACATATGTATATTATAAGCTGAGCTATTTCAATTGACTCAATTGACTACTTACACTAAGAACAGGCAATCATGGGCAGCTGAATATAATGTCTCTTGAAGAATCCAGTCTCAGTGAGACCTGATGCCAAGAAAAAACATTCATGATCATCATAGCTCGTACAAACCTAGCTCTTACCAACCTTTTTAGTAGGAATCAATACACATTGAAGATCCAAGTATAACAACAAAAAAAAAAATTTGCACACAAAACGTATCACAAGCTAGATTTCCATCCAACTGGCGACAGATTTTCATACGAATATTCTATGATCCGCATAAAGAAAACAAATCTGACTTGTCGTGGATAAAAATCAGTTCTGTGACGAGCTAGTGCACACAAATGTACTTTGTCACTTAAGTGTTCATGTACTGAATAAAAATCTAAAGTTCAATGTGTTTCCATCATATTTTTCAACTCTACTGATGGGTTTTTGTCACATGTTGCATTAAATAGCAAATGTCTCCACTCTGGTCTTGGCACATGGTCTCTAGCCAACAGCTCATAGATACTGTGTGGGTAAGATGGTCTACATGATGACATTACTATGTATAAGAGCGAGAATATTTCTCTTTGTCAAACGGCAGTCAAGCATCGATCATGTCATCAGAATCAGACACTCTATATTTATTGGAAAGGAGCAACAAGATCACGGTGCACTTTCACCACCAAAGTCAAGTTCATCATCATTTATTTAATCTGTAGCCTAATAAACTGCATGGTTTCCCGAGTTGTAGAGGGAGGAACACACACCATGTGTGATCCATCTTATCCTGGTGACATGATCAGCAATGCTTGGTTGCCGTTTGACAAATAAAAATGATCTTGCTCTTCTGTTCATAATAATCTAATCATGTAGGCTATACCTGCACTGTATAGACGAAAGAGCATGTGCCAATACCAGAGTGGGCAAACTCACTATATAACACATTGTTTAGTGAGAAAACCATCAGTAGAGTTGAAAATGCGATGGAAACCCATTACACTTAACATTTTTATTCGGTACATAGGGATTTAACCGCAAAAGGTATATGTATATTATAATTTCTGTTGTTGTATTTTACCCCTTTTCTCCCCAATTTTGTGATATCCAATTGCTATCTTGTCTCATTGCTCCAACTCCCCAATGGGCTCGGGAGAGGCGAAGGTCGAGTCATGTGTCCTCAGAAACATGACTCGCCTAGCCGAGCTTCTTAACACCGACAACTTAACTCAGGTGTGTCGGAGGAAACACCATTCAACTGACGACCAGCCTGCAGGCGCCCGGCCCACCACAAGGAGTCGCCAGAGCGTGATGGGCCAATTGTGCGCCGCCCTATAGGACTCCCGGTCAAACCCGGGTCTATAGTGATGCCTCAAGCACTGCAATTTTTTAAATTTATGTTATGTTATTTATTTATTTCACCTTTATTTAACCCAGTAGGCTAGTTGAGAACAAGTTCTCATCTACAACTGCGACCTGGCCAAGATAAAGCAAAGCAGTGCGACACAAAAAACAACACAGAGTTACACATGGAATAAACAAACATACAGTCAATAATACAATATAGCTTTGGGGGTGACCAGTGAAATAATACTGATGGAACGCGTGCTATGGGTGGGTGCTGCTATGGTGACCAGTGAGCTGAGATAAGGTGGGGCTTTACCTAGCAAAGACTTATAGATGACCTGGAGCCAGTGGGTTTGGCAACGAGTATGAAGCGAGGGCCAGCCAACGAGAGCATACAGGTTGCAGTGGTTGTGTGGCACTGTGATAGACTGCATCCAATTTGCTGGGTAGAGTGTTGGAGGCTATTTTGTAAATGACATCGCCGAAGTCAAGGATTGGTAGGATGGTCAGTTTTACGAGGGTATGTTTGGCAGCATGAGTGAAGGATGCTTTGTTGCGAAATAGGAAGCCGATTCTAGATTTAATTTTGCAGAGTGTCTCCACCTTTGAAGAGGGGGATGACCATGGCAGCTTTCCAAGCTTTGGGGATCTCAGACGATACGAAAGAGAGGTTGAACAGGCTAGTATTAAGGGTTGCAACAATTTCGGCGGATCATTTTAGAAAGAGAGGGTCCAGATTGTCTAGCCCGGCTGACTTGTAGGGGTACAGATTTTGCAGCTCTTTCAGAACATCAGCTATCTGCATTTGGGTGAAGGAGACATGGGGAGGCTTGGCAAGTTGCTGTGGGGGGTGCAGGGCTGTTGACCGGGGTAAGGGTAGCCAGGTGGAAAGCATGCTGAGGGGCAATATAGTCAATATACTCAGTAGCATGGGGATGAGGTGCCTTAGACCACTGCACCACTTGGGAGGCCAGCAAAAGGCATTTATTTGTGCACTACGTCATCACACACAGACTTTTATCCCCATCAAGTCAATTTGATGGAAAAGGGAAAAGGGAAAGTGGGATACCTCGTCAGTTGTACAACTGAATGCCTTCAACTGAAATGTGTCTTCCACATTTAACCCAACCCCTCTTAAATCGACAGCCACGTCTTCGGCGCCCGGGGAACAGTGGGTTAACTTCCTTGCTCAGTGGCAGAGCAACAGATTTTTTACCTTGTCAGCTCGGGATTTGATCCAGCAAACGTTCGGTTACTGGCCCAATATCTGATGGGATGCGCATATTGTTTTTTTGTGGATTTTAGAATATTCACATGAAAATCTGTTGCCAATTGGATGGAAACCTAGCTCCTGACTATGGATTTAAGGAGGGGTGATTCTGCTCTTTCCTTTCCCTGGGATGTGGCAGAATAGGTCACTGGTAACTGAGTGGGTGGCCAAGCACTGCTGTAGAGGCCATACATCAGATCACTGACATGTTTCAGGAGCTGTAAAGACAGACTAATCATGATTAACCAATACCTAAGGTCTTCACTAAATTAGACTTAGCAAGTATATTGACTATATTGCCCCTCAGCAATCAGGCAGTCAGGCAGACAGACGGAGAGAGACAGACAGTGAAACAGATCACTTCTGTACTCATTCCCTTTGCGCACGAGGAGATTGCATGAGTCAGGTAGGAGACCTGAGCCAACTCCTCGTGCTTACTGTGGGGCGCATGTTACTGGTCAGGCACCGTTTTATGCGGTAGAGCGCATGGTTTCTCCAGTTTGCGGTGCGCTCTATTCCAGCTCCTCAGCCAGGAAGCAGGGTGCCAGCTCAGCGCTTCTGGTTTCCAGTAAACCTCTTTGGACCAGGATATCCTGCGCCGGCTCTGCGTACTGTGTCTCCGGTGAGTCCAGAGCGTCCGGCGACATTACCCAGTCCAGAGCGTCCGCCGACAGTACCCAGTCCAGAGCGTCCGCCGACAGTACCCAGTCCAGAGTGTCCGGCTACAGTACCCAGTCCAGAGTGTCCGGCTACAGTACCCAGTCCAGACCGTCCGGAGACAGTACCCAGTCCAGAGCGTCCGGCGACAGTACCCAGTCCAGAGCGTCTGGCGACAGTACCCAGTCCAGAGCGTCTGGCGACAGTACCCAGTCCAGAGAGTCTGGCGACAGTACCCAGTCCAGAGAGTCTGGCGACAGTACCCAGTCCAGAGCGTCCGGCGACAGTTCACAGACCGGAACCTGCAACGACGAGCCACAGTCCGGGGCCTCCAGCGACGGGCCACAGCCCGGGGTCTCCAACGATGGGCCACAGTCTCCACAGTCTCCAACGATGGGCCACAGCACCTTTGGAGGGGGGAGGGGTGGGTGGGGGTGGTACTGTCACGCCCTGACCTTAGTTATCATCTTTTATTTTGGTTAGGTCAGGGTGTGACGAGGGTGGTATGTGTGTTTTTACTTGTCTATGGGGTTTTGGTAGGTCTAGGTAAATGTAGGTCTATGGTGGCCTGAATTGGTTCCCAATCAGAGGCAGCTGTTTATCGTTGCCATTTTGGTTTTCTGGGTTAATGTCTGTGTAGTTGCATGTCAGCACTCGTGTTATTATAGCTTCACGTTCGTTTTGTTTGTTTAGTGTTTTTTTAATAAAGAAGAATGTTTACATATCACTCTGCGCCCTGGTCTCATCAATACGACGAACGTGACACACATATTTACTGTCATTAATTAAACATTAGCCCATTAGCTACAACCAATGGCTACAACAGGTAAAATGGAAAATGTACCATGTCCATGGATGATTAGCCAGAGAACTAACATTAGCGAGCTAGCTAAACTTTCCTTGATCATCTTCTCTCCAGCAAACCACCGCTTTACTTACAAGAGAACTAGAATGCAGGAGAAGAGGGACGACCATTTTTCAGTCAAAACATTTGAATGTTTGTTTTCCAGCTGCGTTGTAGCCTATCAGGTGCTCTGTCCCAATGGATGTGCATGTTGATGTGCGCAGGCAAAAAAGAGATGTGTATTTATCATCCATCCCCATTAGCTTCTGCCAAAATGAAGGCAGTTTACACAATTTTAAAAACATTCACAGATTTCACAACACTGTGTACCCTCAGGCCCCTACTCCTCCACTACCACATCTACAGTACAAAATCCATGTGTGTTTAGTGCAGATGTTATTGTTTGTGTGTGTATGCATGTGTTTGTGCCTATGTTTGTTGCTTCACAGTCCCCGCTGTTCCATAAGGTGTTTTTTTTTTTAAATCTAATTTTACTGCTTGCGTCAGTTACTTGATGTGGAATAGAGTTCCATGTAGTCATGTCTCTATGTAGTACTGTGTGCCTCCCATAGTCTGTTCTGGACTTGGGGACTGTGAAGAGACCTCTGGCATGTCTTGTGGGGTATGCGTTGGTGTTCGAGCTGTGCACCAGTTGTTCAGACAGCTTGGTGCATTCAACATGTCAATACCTCTCATAAATACAAGTAGTGATGAAGTCTATCTCTCCTCCACTTTGAGCCAGGAGAGATTGACATGCATATTATTAATATTAGCTCTCCCTGTCCACCCAAGGGCCAGCCGTGCTGTCCTGTTCTGAGGGAAATTGCAATTGGTTAAGTCTTCTTTTGTGGCACCTGACCATATGACTGAACAGTAGTCCATGTGCGACAGAACTAGGGCCTGTAGGACCTGCCTTGTTGATAGTGTTAACTTTATGGACATACTTCTCCCCATCTTAGCTACTGTCAAAACTCAATATATTTTAACCATGATGGAGCCGAGTTGGACTTTTTTCCCAAAATGTCATTTAAGGTGCTCCAAAGCTTTTTACTATAATTCTTTATTTCATTTATCTTTGTTTCATAGTGTAGTTTCTTCTTTTTATTCAGTTTAGTCACATGGTTTCTCAATTTGCAACATAAGTTTGCCAATCGGTTGTGCAGCCAGGCTTACTTGCCATTCCTTTTGCCTCATCCCTCTCGACCATACAATTTTTTCAATTCCTCATCAATCCACAGGGATTTAACAGATTTGACAGTCGTTTTTTTTAATGGGTGTAATGCTTATTAGTAACTGGAATAAACTATTTCATAAATGTGTCAAGTGCAGTGTCTGGTTGGTCCTCATTACACATCACAGACCAACAACTATTTCTTTACAACAACACCATAGGAATCACTACAAAACGTATTGTATGACCTCTTATTCACTATATCAGGTGCAGCCTTTGGGACTCTGGTTTTCCTAGATATGGCTACTATACTGTGATCACTACATCTGATGGATCTGGATACTGCTTTCAAGCTATTTTCTGCAGCATTAGTAAAGATGTGATCAATACATGATTTCATTCCTGTGCTGTTTGTAACTACCCTGGTCGGTTGACTGATAACCTGAACCAGGTTGAAGGTACTGGTTACAGATTGAAGGTTTTTCTTGAGTGGACAGCTTGCTGAAAGCCAGTCAATATTTAAATCGCCCAGATAATATACCTCTATTGACATCACATACATTTATCAAGCATTTTACACACATTATCCAGCTACTGACTGTTAGCACTTGGTGGTCTACAGCAGCTTCCCACCAGAACGGGCTTTAGGTGAAGCAGATTAACCTGTAGCCATATGACTTCAACAGTATTTAACATGAGATCCTCTCTAATCTTCACAGGAATATGACTCTGAACATAAACAGCCGCACCTCCTTTTCTGTAGATCTTATAACCTTGTATTGCTACCACTGTATCAAAGGTATTATCTAAGTGAGTTTCAGAGATAGTCAGAATATGAATGTCATCTGTTACTAACAAATTATTGCTTTCATGAACCTTGTTTCTTCAGCTACATATGTTAATGTGGGCTATTTTGAACACTTCTTCTGGGATACTTGTTTTTATTGCTTTACTGGGAATCTCAGCAGCAGTAGATGTGCTCATGTTCTTTATGCTAGTGCAGGGTGAGCTGCACACAGTAGACTTCCTACTAGGGCACACCGGCTTAGTGCTAACAGTATAAATCTGGTTCATAGATACATTATTACTGCATACAATAGCTGTAGGATCAGCAGAGGCATTCAGGGCAGTTGGAGGTACATACATTGTGTCTACCAACGCCCCTGGTGTAATGTACCTTTGCTGAAGCATTATGCCAACTCTGTCACAATGTTAGGGTTTAACTGAGCTGGGCTTGGGTCATTGACAAGTCATTGTCTCAACGCAGCCTTAATGCTGTGAAAGGATCCAGGAACCCAAATGATTTGGGTGGATCCCATCCTCATAAAACATTATGTTAAGTGTTAAGGCTTTAAGGGAAAATAGTCATTATCAGGGTCAAATTCAGGTACAATAATTTGTACTAATTACTGATGAAAATAAATGTAATAAAAATAGGTCATAGGCCTATGTGTTATTTTGTTAAATTCTGAAAACATATTTAGTTGTGTCACGGATCCCTCCAGTACTGTTGTTCTTTCTGCGAACCAGTTTCAGAGGTCTACGGTCACCGGTCTCTAGGAACTGAACTGTCATTACACACACCTGGTCCCCATATTCTCCCCTGATTAGTAATTGTATAAGTGTGACCTTTGTTCACCATTGTCTTGTTAATTATTGTTCCAATGTCCATTGGTCGTGTGAGTACTTATATGCTTGATTGTTTTGGCTTTCGTGCTGCTTGTATTGTGCACTGATGATTACGGGTCTCGTCCCGTGTTGTATCATTGTGCGCTTGTGTTTTCGGGTCTCGCCCCGCGTTATTTATTCAAGGTACTCCCCGCTCTTTTGTTTGGGTTTAAACCCTGTGTTTTGTATACGTGTTTTGTTTGGTCTTTGTCCCCGTGCCTTTGCTGTAATTTCGCTGTAATTTGGGTAGTGATTAAAAAAAAAAACGATTGCGCATTGCTGATCCTTTATACCAACATGACAAGGTGGTCCAAATAGAACATCAAAACTGCATTCAGTGGAACAGAACATTTGCAGCACAATGAACACTGCAATTAGCTAACACAGACAAAGGATTACCATTAGAAGCCAACACAGCAAACTACCAGATAGCATTAATTAAACCATTAGTTTTCTGCATTTTAACGGCAGTGAATTTTTGTATGGGTATCCTGTATTATTTTCTATGTTTATCTTACATGCTGGCAGCCTAGAACAAATGTTATGGAAGTGAATGTGCACTTTTCAATTGGGTGGACAGCATCTATGAAAAATATATTCATAGCCTGTAGTAAAATTTAAAGCATTATAGCATCGGAGATACTCTTAGGGACCATGCCTGATCGCTATAAAACCTCAGACTGTCACAAATTGTAGCTTTTAATGACCTAGGAAATTCAATGATTTGGATGTGAAATACACAGAGTACTTCGAACATTGTGAACACCTTCCTAATATTGAGTTGCACACTACCTTTTGCCCTCGAAACAGCCTCAATTCGTTGGGGCTTGGACTCTACAAGGGGTCGAAGCGTTGAACAGGGATGCTGGCCCACGGTGACTCCTATGCTTCCTTCCCACAGTTGTGTCAAGTTGGCTGGATGTCCTTTGGGTGGTGGACCATTCTTGATACACATGGGAAACTGTTGAGCGTGAAAAATCCAACATCATTACAGTTCTTGACACAAACCGGTGCATCTGACTCCTATTCATTATCACACCGTACATTCATGAGCACAACATTTCTGAACCAGTCTCGAAACCATCCTGGACAATCAGAAGCACCAGCCCCGACAGTAGGTCCACTTACAGGTACATCCATGATCCATCAGTCTGACAGTAGGTCCACTTACTACAGACACATCCATGAACCATCAGTCTGACAGTAGGTCCACTTACTACAGGTACATCCATGAACCATCAGTCTGACAGTAGGTCCACTTACTACAGGTACATCCATGATCCATCAGTCTGACAGTAGGTCCACTTACTACAGACACATCCATGAACCATCAGTCTGACAGTAGGTCCACTTACTACAGGTACATCCATGAACCATCAGTCTGACAGTAGGTCCACTTACTACAGGTACATCCATGATCCATCAGTCTGACAGTAGGTCCACTTACTACAGACACATCCATGAACCATCAGTCTGACAGTAGGTCCACTTACTACAGGTACATCCATGAACCATCAGTCTGACAGTAGGTCCACTTACTACAGGTACATCCATGAACCATCAGTCTGACAGTAGGTCCACTTACTACAGGTACATCCATGATCCATCAGTCTGACAGTAGGTCCACTTACTACAGGTACATCCATGAACCATCAGTCTGACAGTAGGTCCACTTACTACAGGTACATCCATGACCCATCAGTCTGACAGTAGGTCCACTTACTACATGTACATCCATGATCCATCAGTCTGACAGTAGGTCTACTTACTACAGACACATCCATGATCCATCAGTCTGACAGTAGGTCTACTTACTACAGACACATCCATGATCCATCAGTCTGACAGTAGGTCCACTTACTACAGGTACATCCATGACCCATCAGTCTGACAGTAGGTCCACTTACTACATGTACATCCATGATCCATCAGTCTGACAGTAGGTCTACTTACTACAGACACATCCATGATCCATCAGTCTGACAGTAGGTCTACTTACTACAGACACATCCATGATCCATCAGTCTGGCAGTAGGTCCACTTACTACAGGTACATCCATGATCCATCAGTCTGACAGTAGGTCCACTTACAGGTACATCCATGACCCATCAGTCTGACAGTAGGTCCACTTACTACAGGTACATCCATGATCCATCAGTCTGACAGTAGGTCCACTTACTACAGGTACATCCATGATCCATCAGTCTGACAGTAGGTCCACTTACTACAGGTACATCCATGACCCATCAGTCTGGCAGTAGGTCTACTTACTACAGGTACATCCATGAACCATCAGTCTGGCAGTAGGTCTACTTACTACAGGTACATCCATGACCCATCAGTCTGACAGTAGGTCCACTTACTACAGGTACATCCCATGACCCATCAGTCTGACAGTAGGTCTACTTACTACAGGTACATCCATGAACCATCAGTCTGACAGTAGGTCCTCTTACTACAGGTACATCCATGATCCATCAGTCTGACAGTAGGTCCACTTACTACAGGTACATCCATGATCCATCAGTCTGACAGTAGGTCCACTTACTACAGGTACATCCATGATCCATCAGTCTGGCAGTAGGTCTACTTACTACAGGTAATCCATGATCCATCAGTCTGACAGTAGGTCCTCTTACTACAGGTACATCCATGACCCATCAGTCTGACAGTAGGTCCACTTACTACAGGTACATCCATGACCCATCAGTCTGGCAGTAGGTCCACTTACTACAGGTACATCCATGATCCATCAGTCTGGCAGTAGGTCTACTTACTACAGGTACATCCATGACCCATCAGTCTGACAGTAGGTCCACTTACAGGTACATCCATGAACCATCAGTCTGACAGTAGGTCCACTTACAGGTACATCCATGATCCATCAGTCTGACAGTAGGTCCACTTACTACAGGTACATCCATGACCCATCAGTCTGGCAGTAGGTCCACTTACTACAGGTACATCCATGATCCATCAGTCTGGCAGTAGGTCCACTTACTACAGGTACATCCATGATCCATCAGTCTGGCAGTAGGTCTACTTACTACAGGTACATCCATGATCCATCAGTCTGACAGTAGGTCCACTTACTACAGGTACACCCATGTAAGATCCATCAGTCTGGCAGTAGGTCCACTTACTACAGGTACATCCATGATCCATCAGTCTGGCAGTAGGTCTACTTACTACAGACACATCCATGATCCATCAGTCTGGCAGTAGGTCCACTTACAGGTACATCCATGATCCATCAGTCTGACAGTAGGTCCACTTACTACAGGTACATCCATGATCCATCAGTCTGGCAGTAGGTCTACTTACTACAGGTACATCCATGATCCATCAGTCTGACAGTAGGTCTACTTACTACAGGTACATCCATGACCCATCAGTCTGGCAGTAGGTCCACTTACTACAGGTACATCCATGACCCATCAGTCTGACAGTAGGTCCACTTACAGGTACATCCATGATCCATCAGTCTGGCAGTAGGTCCACTTACTACAGGTACATCCATGAACCATCAGTCTGACAGTAGGTCCACTTACAGGTACATCCATGATCCATCAGTCTGACAGTAGGTCTACTTACTACAGACACATCCATGATCCATCAGTCTGACAGTAGGTCCACTTACTACAGGTACATCCATGACCCATCAGTCTGGCAGTAGGTCCACTTACTACAGGTACATCCATGATCCATCAGTCTGGCAGTAGGTCTACTTACTACAGGTACATCCATGACCCATCAGTCTGACAGTAGGTCCACTTACAGGTACATCCATGAACCATCAGTCTGACAGTAGGTCCACTTACAGGTACATCCATGATCCATCAGTCTGACAGTAGGTCCACTTACTACAGGTACATCCATGACCCATCAGTCTGGCAGTAGGTCCACTTACTACAGGTACATCCATGATCCATCAGTCTGGCAGTAGGTCCACTTACTACAGGTACATCCATGATCCATCAGTCTGGCAGTAGGTCTACTTACTACAGGTACATCCATGATCCATCAGTCTGACAGTAGGTCCACTTACTACAGGTACACCCATGTAAGATCCATCAGTCTGGCAGTAGGTCCACTTACTACAGGTACATCCATGATCCATCAGTCTGGCAGTAGGTCTACTTACTACAGGTACATCCATGATCCATCAGTCTGGCAGTAGGTCCACTTACAGGTACATCCATGATCCATCAGTCTGACAGTAGGTCCACTTACTACAGGTACATCCATGATCCATCAGTCTGGCAGTAGGTCTACTTACTACAGGTACATCCATGATCCATCAGTCTGACAGTAGGTCTACTTACTACAGGTACATCCATGACCCATCAGTCTGGCAGTAGGTCCACTTACTACAGGTACATCCATGACCCATCAGTCTGACAGTAGGTCCACTTACAGGTACATCCATGATCCATCAGTCTGGCAGTAGGTCCACTTACTACAGGTACATCCATGAACCATCAGTCTGACAGTAGGTCCACTTACAGGTACATCCATGATCCATCAGTCTGACAGTAGGTCTACTTACTACAGACACATCCATGATCCATCAGTCTGACAGTAGGTCCACTTACTACAGGTACATCCATGATCCATCAGTCTGGCAGTAGGTCTACTTACTACAGACACATCCATGAACCATCAGTCTGGCAGTAGGTCCACTTACTACAGGTACATCCATGATCCATCAGTCTGGCAGTAGGTCCACTTACTACAGGTACATCCATGATCCATCAGTCTGGCAGTAGGTCCACTTACTACAGGTACATCCATGATCCATCAGTCTGACAGTAGGTCCACTTACTACAGGTACATCCATGATCCATCAGTCTGACAGTAGGTCCACTTACTACAGGTACATCCATGATCCATCAGTCTGGCAGTAGGTCCACTTACTACAGGTACATCCATGATCCATCAGTCTGACAGTAGGTCTACTTACTACAGACACATCCATGATCCATCAGTCTGGCAGTAGGTCCACTTACTACAGGTACATCCATGATCCATCAGTCTGACAGTAGGTCCACTTACTACAGGTACATCCATGATCCATCAGTCTGGCAGTAGGTCCACTTACTACAGGTACATCCATGATCCATCAGTCTGACAGTAGGTCTACTTACTACAGACACATCCATGATCCATCAGTCTGGCAGTAGGTCCACTTACTACAGGTACATCCATGATCCATCAGTCTGACAGTAGGTCCTCTTACTACAGGTACATCCATGATCCATCAGTCTGGCAGTAGGTCCACTTACTACAGGTACATCCATGATCCATCAGTCTGACAGTAGGTCCACTTACAGGTACATCCATGATCCATCAGTCTGACAGTAGGTCTACTTACTACAGACACATCCATGAACCATCAGTCTGGCAGTAGGTCCACTTACTACAGGTACATCCATGATCCATCAGTCTGACAGTAGGTCTACTTACTACAGGTACATCCATGAACCATCAGTCTGACAGTAGGTCCACTTACAGGTACATCCATGATCCATCAGTCTGACAGTAGGTCCACTTACTACAGACACATCCATGATCCATCAGTCTGACAGTAGGTCTACTTACTACAGACACATCCATGAACCATCAGTCTGACAGTAGGTCTACTTACTACAGACACATCCATGATCCATCAGTCTGGCAGTAGGTCCACTTACTACAGGTACATCCATGATCCATCAGTCTGACAGTAGGTCCACTTACTACAGGTACACCCATGATCCATCAGTCTGACAGTAGGTCCACTTACTACAGGTACATCCATGACCCATCAGTCTGACAGTAGGTCCACTTACTACAGGTACATCCATGAACCATCAGTCTGACAGTAGGTCCTCTTACTACAGGTACATCCATGACCCATCAGTCTGACAGTAGGTCCACTTACTACAGGTACATCCATGAACCATCAGTCTGACAGTAGGTCCACTTACTACAGGTACATCCATGACCCATCAGTCTGGCAGTAGGTCCACTTACTACAGGTACATCCATGTAAGATCCATCAGTCTGGCAGTAGGTCTACTTACTACAGGTACATCCATGATCCATCAGTCTGGCAGTAGGTCCACTTACTACAGGTACATCCATGTAAGATCCATCAGTCTGGCAGTAGGTCTACTTACTACAGGTACATCCATGATCCATCAGTCTGACAGTAGGTCCACTTACTACAGGTACATCCATGTAAGATCCATCAGTCTGACAGTAGGTCCGCATACTACAGGTACATCCATGATCCATCAGTCTGGCAGTAGGTCTACTTACTACAGGTACATCCATGATCCATCAGTCTGGCAGTAGGTCCACTTACTACAGGTACATCCATGATCCATCAGTCTGACAGTAGGTCTACTTACTACAGGTACATCCATGATCCATCAGTCTGACAGTAGGTCCACTTACTACAGGTACATCCATGATCCATCAGTCTGGCAGTAGGTCCTCTTACTACAGGTACATCCATGATCCATCAGTCTGACAGTAGGTCCACTTACTACAGGTACATCCATGATCCATCAGTCTGACAGTAGGTCCACTTACTACAGGTACATCCATGATCCATCAGTCTGGCAGTAGGTCCTCTTACTACAGACACATCCATGAACCATCAGTCTGACAGTAGGTCTACTTACTACAGACACATCCATGATCCATCAGTCTGACAGTAGGTCTACTTACTACAGGTACATCCATGACCCATCAGTCTGACAGTAGTGTCCACTTACTACAGGTACATCCATGATCCATCAGTCTGACAGTAGGTCCACTTACTACAGGTACATCCATGATCCATCAGTCTGGCAGTAGGTCCACTTACTACAGGTACATCCATGAACCATCAGTCTGGCAGTAGGTCCACTTACTACAGGTACATCCATGACCCATCAGTCTGACAGTAGGTCCACTTACAGGTACATCCATGATCCATCAGTCTGACAGTAGGTCCACTTACTACAGGTACATCCATGTAAGATCCATCAGTCTGACAGTAGGTCCACTTACTACAGGTACATCCATGATCCATCAGTCTGGCAGTAGGTCCTCTTACTACAGACACATCCATGAACCATCAGTCTGACAGTAGGTCTACTTACTACAGACACATCCATGATCCATCAGTCTGACAGTAGGTCCACTTACTACAGGTACATCCATGATCCATCAGTCTGGCAGTAGGTCCACTTACTACAGGTACATCCATGAACCATCAGTCTGGCAGTAGGTCCACTTACTACAGGTACATCCATGACCCATCAGTCTGACAGTAGGTCCACTTACAGGTACATCCATGATCCATCAGTCTGACAGTAGGTCCACTTACTACAGGTACATCCATGTAAGATCCATCAGTCTGGCAGTAGGTCCACTTACTACAGGTACATCCATGATCCATCAGTCTGACAGTAGGTCCACTTACTACAGGTACATCCATGATCCATCAGTCTGACAGTAGGTCCACTTACTACAGGTACATCCATGACCCATCAGTCTGACAGTAGGTCTACTTACTACAGGTACATCCATGACCCATCAGTCTGGCAGTAGGTCCACTTACTACAGGTACATCCATGATCCATCAGTCTGACAGTAGGTCCACTTACTACAGGTACATCCATGACCCATCAGTCTGACAGTAGGTCTACTTACTACAGGTACATCCATGACCCATCAGTCTGGCAGTAGGTCTACTTACTACAGGTACATCCATGATCCATCAGTCTGACAGTAGGTCCACTTACTACAGACACATCCATGATCCATCAGTCTGACAGTAGGTCCACTTACTACAGACACATCCATGAACCATCAGTCTGACAGTAGGTCCACTTACTACAGGTACATCCATGATCCATCAGTCTGACAGTAAGTCTACTTACTACAGACACATCCATGAACCATCAGTCTGGCAGTAGGTCCACTTACTACAGGTACATCCATGATCCATCAGTCTGACAGTAGGTCCACTTACTACAGGTACATCCATGATCCATCAGTCTGGCAGTAGGTCCTCTTACTACAGACACATCCATGAACCATCAGTCTGACAGTAGGTCTACTTACTACAGACACATCCATGATCCATCAGTCTGACAGTAGGTCTACTTACTACAGGTACATCCATGACCCATCAGTCTGACAGTAGGTCCACTTACTACAGGTACATCCATGATCCATCAGTCTGACAGTAGGTCCACTTACTACAGGTACATCCATGATCCATCAGTCTGGCAGTAGGTCCACTTACTACAGGTACATCCATGAACCATCAGTCTGGCAGTAGGTCCACTTACTACAGGTACATCCATGACCCATCAGTCTGACAGTAGGTCCACTTACAGGTACATCCATGATCCATCAGTCTGACAGTAGGTCCACTTACTACAGGTACATCCATGTAAGATCCATCAGTCTGGCAGTAGGTCCACTTACTACAGGTACATCCATGATCCATCAGTCTGACAGTAGGTCCACTTACTACAGGTACATCCATGATCCATCAGTCTGACAGTAGGTCCACTTACTACAGGTACATCCATGACCCATCAGTCTGACAGTAGGTCTACTTACTACAGGTACATCCATGACCCATCAGTCTGGCAGTAGGTCCACTTACTACAGGTACATCCATGATCCATCAGTCTGACAGTAGGTCCACTTACTACAGGTACATCCATGACCCATCAGTCTGACAGTAGGTCTACTTACTACAGGTACATCCATGACCCATCAGTCTGGCAGTAGGTCTACTTACTACAGGTACATCCATGATCCATCAGTCTGACAGTAGGTCCACTTACTACAGACACATCCATGATCCATCAGTCTGACAGTAGGTCCACTTCCTACAGACACATCCATGAACCATCAGTCTGACAGTAGGTCCACTTACTACAGGTACATCCATGATCCATCAGTCTGACAGTAGGTCTACTTACTACAGACACATCCATGAACCATCAGTCTGGCAGTAGGTCCTCTTACTACAGGTACATCCATGATCCATCAGTCTGACAGTAGGTCCTCTTACTACAGGTACATCCATGATCCATCAGTCTGACAGTAGGTCTACTTACTACAGGTACATCCATGATCCATCAGTCTGACAGTAGGTCCACTTACTACAGGTACATCCATGATCCATCAGTCTGGCAGTAGGTCCACTTACAGGTACATCCATGATCCATCAGTCTGACAGTAGGTCCACTTACTACAGACACATCCATGATCCATCAGTCTGGCAGTAGGTCCACTTACTACAGGTACATCCATGACCCATCAGTCTGACAGTAGGTCTACTTACTACAGGTACATCCATGATCCATCAGTCTGACAGTAGGTCTACTTACTACAGACACATCCATGATCCATCAGTCTGGCAGTAGGTCCACTTACTACAGGTACATCCATGATCCATCAGTCTGACAGTAGGTCCACTTACTACAGGTACATCCATGATCCATCAGTCTGACAGTAGGTCCACTTACTACAGACACATCCATGATCCATCAGTCTGACAGTAGGTCCACTTACTACAGGTACATCCATGATCCATCAGTCTGGCAGTAGGTCCACTTACTACAGGTACATCCATGATCCATCAGTCTGACAGTAGGTCCTCTTACTACAGGTACATCCATGATCCATCAGTCTGACAGTAGGTCCACTTACAGGTACATCCATGATCCATCAGTCTGACAGTAGGTCCACTTACTACAGGTACATCCATGACCCATCAGTCTGACAGTAGGTCCACTTACTACAGGTACATCCATGATCCATCAGTCTGACAGTAGGTCTACTTACTACAGGTACATCCATGATCCATCAGTCTGACAGTAGGTCCTCTTACTACAGGTACATCCATGACCCATCAGTCTGACAGTAGGTCCACTTACTACAGGTACATCCATGATCCATCAGTCTACACTGTAGTTCTACCAATCTGTTTTCCAGCCTCTGCATATGATACATCATGACTGATCCTGTATCTCTGAGCCTCTCTAGCCTCTCTGTAGTTGGCATCCACCAAAAGCTGCTCTGTGTTTTGCCCCATAATTACAACACTTAACCTTCACATTGCTTCCACATTCACCATAATCATGTTCCCCTACACACTTGGCACATCTTGTCCTTCCTTTACTCTGAGCAGCTACATGTCCCATTCTTTAGGCATTTAAAACACCACAGTGCATATGGGACAAATTCTCTAACATTGAAACTAAGGAAGACTTTCTCAAACCTTGGCATCACTGATAAGCTTTCACTTGTTTGACCCTCTTTCCTACTGATTAACCTTTTGGCCTCAATCACTCTGCCTTCCTTCCCATTCTCTTTATTATCAACTGTGGACGTAGATATTGGGACCCCAGTGAAGACCCCTCAATCTAGCATTATCACCAGGGACAAGGCTTTTAATCTTCTTCCCATTAAGCTTTTCCACTTTCAGAATCTCCTCTTGCTGAGCCCGTCTACCACACAATGTTAACAATCTACCATTTCCAATGAAATAAGCTCATTTCACTTCACCGACCTCTTTCTCTATGGCATTAGTTAGTTGGATAGGGTGTGAGGCCTAGTGGTCTCATCAAACACCACTTTCCACTCCAACACATCACTACTATTGCTTCCTACCTTGGCCCTCTTTATGCTCTCTTTACTAGACACTCCACTGCTTTCTGCATCATGATCTCTCTTCTTCCTATGTCTTTCCACTACCGAGCATTCTGGTCCTTGACCCTCATCCTCCCGCTCCGTACCATCAGACACACATATTGTTCTCATTCCAGCACAGCTGTTGCTTCACCAGCCATTTCCCATTCCCCAAACTATGGATCTCTAACTCTAACACGCTTCATCAATCAAGGAACCTCCTGCGAACAATGTACACAACTTGACCTCCCGCCTGCCCCGATACCCCATTCAAAGGCACTTAAATATTTTGTCTTGCCCATTCACCCTCTGAATGGCACACATACACAATCCATGTCTCAGTTGTCTCAAGGCTGAAAACTCCTTCTTTAACCTGTCTCCTCCCCTTCATCTACACTGATTGAAGTGTAGTTAACAGGTGACATCAATAAAGGATCATTGCTTTCACCTGGATTCAACTGGTCAGTCTATGTCATGGAAAGAACAGTTCACGTTTTGTACACTCAGTGTATGTCACATTTCTTAGTTTTTTAAAATTGGTATTTCATCACCTGCCGAATGAAAAAAATCTTCAGAAAAAAGTGAATTGGACCGGATAAGCTGAAGTGGACTTGGCCCAGGACCGTTAACCGGAGCCCACTTTGGTGCGCTCTGCCAGCTGTAGTTTGCCAACTGGGCTAAGATGAATCATGCAAACCCTGCTGAAAAACATTACTCCGATTTGTATAATTGTGATGGTTCTAGTGTCTTATATCGAATGGGTGACTGGCCAACAAACACTACGCACATATTTAGTGTTCAATCAGATTTCAACCTAAAAACAGACAACAACCAAAATAAGATGTCTTTTTCATGACGTCGAAAAATACGCCTTAATCTGGTTGTGATCTGTCCCAACCATATTTCAACCAGAAAAATAAATCTTTATCACGTCGTATGCCCACTGAGTACAGTTTAGGGCTTGGCACAGTTTCAGTGGTGGCAAAAGTACCCAATTGTCATAAAAGTATAGATACCTTAATAGAAAGTTACTCAAGTAAAGGTGTCTCTGTCTCTCTCTGTGTGCAGGGGCCATGGCGTTCCTGGGGACAGCAGTGTGGAGGGTAGCAATCTTCCGCCTGGCCCTCTCCCCCCTGTGCCGCTCTGCTAACACGTCCCACCTTCTCCACCTCAGAACCCACCACTGAGAAGAGAGTCCCCTACGAGAACGTACTCAAGGTCTGTGTGACTGGTTTTGTCATCCTCTATGCCCCTCAAACTCAACTCTGGACCTTGAAGTCAGTTCCACTACATTGTGTTCATTGTTCCCCTCTAATCAGGGACTGATTTAGACCTGGGGCACCAGATGTGTGCAATTAATGATCAGGTAGGACAGAAACCCAGTAGGCTCCAGACGTCGTAGGGTCAGAGTTGAGTAACCCTGCTCTATGCTATAGGTACTGTATGTCTGAAATGGCACTCCATTCCTTAGTCCCCTCAAACTCAACTCTGGACCTCAAAGCCAGTTCCACTGCATTATTTTTGTTCCCCTCTAATCAGGGACTGGTGGGTTCAATTCACTATCAGGTAGAACAGAAAAGCAGCATGCTCCGGACCTCGTTGGATAAGAGTTGAGCACTCTTGCCCTAGTCTCTATGGGCACTGGTCTAGAGTAGTGCACTACATAAGCCATCATTGTAAATAAATATTTGTACTTAATTGACTTGGGCCCCGTTTCCCAAAAGAATATGAAGACTAAGTTCATCGTTAGAACCTTCGTAGGAGCATCGTTAAATCTCCGAGCTGTTTCCCAAAACAATCGTTATTAACATTACACTTGAATTTCCATGTGTCTCACTGTATCTGTGCAAAAAAGTTAACCCCAAAATAAGCTAGCAGTGTTAGTAAAAGTCTTGGGTGCTGCAGATAGTCTAGAGGTTAAGAGCGTTGGGCCAGTAACCTAAAGGTTGCTAGTTTGAATCCCGAGCTGACTAGGTGAAAAAAATCTGTGGATGTTCCCTTGAGCAAGGCACTTAACTGTAGTTGCTCTGGGTAAGAGTGTCTGTTAGCAGTTAACAGTGTTGGGCTAATTCAAATCCCTGATGCTTGTAATTGAATGCTTGCCTCAGACCACTTGTAGAACAGCTTTGTTAGATACATTTTTGCCCTCCTGCTTCACTTTATGCACAGAAGATCTCCACTAAACATTACATGGTTTATCCGTCTCTCTGTGACCACTGATAACTCCAGAACAAAGTCGACTACAAATACAATGTTGCCAATGTCTTTGCAATTGATACAAAAAGTGACGTATAAGAAGATGGTTCAAATGAAAAAGCAGATGCCTGCATTAAATTGTAAACAGTAAGCTAATAGACCTGTTTCAATCATATTGACATATATTTCATGTTCATTCAACTGAGTTCTATTTCGCTACTTGTAGGCTATTGTCTGTCATTTGTCTCAATATATTCCATGATGTGTAGTCTAGATATGAATCAACTGAGTTCTATTTCGCTACTTGTAGGCTATTGTCTGTCATTTGTCTCAATATATTCCATGATGTGTAGTCTAGATATGAATCAACTGAGTTCTATTTCGCTACTTGTAGGCTATTGTCTGTCATTTGTCTCAATATATTCCATGATGTGTAGTCTAGATATGCCAAATCGGTGATGCAAATAACCAAAGCTTGATGATGAGTTGGTTATTTGAATCAGCTTTGTAGTGCTAGGGCAAAACCAAAAGGTGTACCCAGAGGGGGGGCCCAGGACCGAGTTTGGGAAACCCTGGTCTAGTGTATTATTATAGGATACCCAGAACAATCTGCCTCTATATTTGCAGCTGTAGGTGATATCTCTCCAGGAGCTGATCCATCGTCAGTATTGTGAAATAATTCTAATGTTAAGTAAGATTTGATCTGAGAAAGCAGCGCTCTAGTTGTTTTGAGCGTACCAGTATAGACTCATGCTCCAAAGACACACCTAGTGACCGTTCTCTCTGTGTGGTGTTTTGGAAAATGCACGTTACTTCTTATGCCTTTGTAGGAATGATGCATCGTTTAAACACTCGTAAGCCTAAATTCCATTGCTATCCTGGAAACCGGGCCTTGCATGGTTAAGTTAAAGGTGAAATAAATGTATTTTTCAATTTGATTAAAATGTGTCTAAGAAACATGTCATGGCAGGTGTAGGTAGGGTGGCAGTGGGCCCACCAAGCCCCTACACAAGTCAGCAGAGGCTGTGGTGATCGGAGGGGGCAGTCTGAGATGCCAGACCGTCTACCACCTAGCCAAGTTGGCCAATGTGGGGATGTTGGAGAGAGACAGACTGCCCGCCGGAACCAACTGGCACACAGCAGGTAGGTACTACCCACTACCAACAACCCTGTGGGCTTTGGCTTATGCAGCTATGGATTAATGAATGTGTTGGGATGTTTTGTAAATGAATTCATACCGTATATAACTGTGTTTCTTAATGCTTGTCCCGGGGACCCAGAGTAGTGCACATTTGAGTTTTGTTCCTTAACACTCCTTAAATCGAATCATCAAAGTTTTGTGATGAGTAATCATTTGAATCAGCCCCAGTACCAGGATGAAGAAACACTGGTATACCAGATGCACAGTGGGAATATTTAAAGTTCTCAAACGTGACCTGTTCAGAAAAGCAGTGAATTTACATTTGAGTTTCAAATCATTCCAGCTTGTTTTTAGCCTGAGAAACTACAATCTAAGCTAGTTGTGGGCAATAATTTAGTCTCGAGGGCTACATTGGGATTTCAAACAGATTTGTTTGTCAAAAACAATTTGCACACTAGAAAAAGACCAGTTAGTTTCATTTCAAACCCGGACGACACTGGGCCAATTGTGTGCCACCCTATGGGACTCCCAATCACGGCCAGGTGTCATACATGAGAAGTTTAAAGGAGAAAAATATAAGCCCTGTGTTACGGTCATCGTTGCATGAAGAAGTGGACCAAAGAGCAGCGTGGTAAGGGTTCATGATTTATTAATGGAGCTGAACACTGAATGACAAAAACAGAAAACACCTACCCACAAAACACAGATGGGAAAAAGCTACCTAAGTATGGTTCTCAATCAGAGACAACCATAGACAGCTGCCTCTGAGAACCACACCCGGCCAAACACACAGAATTAGAAAACATAGAATGCCCACCCCAACTCACTCCCTGACCAAATCAAAATAGAGACATAAAATGGATCTCGAAGGTCAGGGCGTGACACCCTGAGATTGTTAAACGTGATCGTAATTGTAGGAAAACCCTTTTACTCACATATTAGTCTCTCTCTCTCTCTCTCTCTTTTATGTATCCCGTCTCTCTGTGGTATGTATCCCGTCTCTCTGTGGTATGTATCCCGTCTCTCTGTGGTATGTATCCCGTCTCTCTGTGGTATGTAACCGGGGTCAGGGAGGTCAGGGAGGTCAGGGATATGATGGGATAAGGAAGGGTCCAGTTCAGGCCACTGATACAGATACTCTCTCCTGTTATTAGTTATACTAATGTTTATTCAACAGTAAAGCCTTTACATATACTGAGTGGTACGCTGTATGATGGCAGTGACAGATACCACACTATGGCACTTTATACTCTGTTTTCACTACTGTTGGCATTGCTCTTGTAACACCTACTCACTCTCAATGTCAATTACATTGAAAAGCTCTTGAAGAATCTCTATGCTATTATGTTTTCACTATATACAGTGCATTCGGAAATTATTCAGACCCTTTGACTTTTTCCACATTTTGGTACGTTATGTTACAGCCTTATTCTAAAATTGACTAAATATTTTTTTCCCCTCGTCAATCTACACACAATACTCCATGATGACAAAGCAAAAACAGGTTTTTAGATTTTTTTGTAAATGTATTGAAAATAAAAAACTGAAATATCACAATTATATGAATATTCAGACCCTTTATTCAGTACTTTGTTGAATCACCTTTGGCAGCAATTACAGACTCGATTCTTCTTGGGTATGACGCTACAACCTTGGCACACCTGTATTGGGGGAGTTTTTCCAAATTCTTATCTGCAGATCCTCTCAAGCTCTGTCTGGTTGGATGGGGAGTTCACTTCACTGCACAGCTATTATCAGGTCTCTCCAGAAATGTTCAATCAGGATCATGTCCGGAGTCTGGCTGGGCCACTCAAGGACATTCAGAGACTTGTCCCAAAACAACTCCTGCAAAACAACTCCCGTCTTGGCAGTGTGCTTAGTTTGTCCTATTGAAACGTGAACCTTCGCCCCAGTCTGAGGTCCTGAGTGCTCTGGAGCAGGTTTTCATCAAGGATCTCTCTGTACTTTGCTCGGTTCATTTTTCCCTCGATCCTGACTAGTCTCCCAGTCGCTGATGCTGAAAAACATCCCTACAGCATGATGCTGCCACCACCATGATTCACCGTAGGGATGGTATTGTCCAGGTGATGAGCGGTGCCTGGTTTCCTCCAGACGTGACGCTTGGCATTCTGAGAGTCCTTTAGGTCTTGAGATGTTGATTCAATATATCCACATAATTTTCTTTCCTCATGATGCCATCTATTTTGTGAAGTGCACCAGTCATTCCTGCAGCAAAGCACCCCTACAACATGAGGCTGTCACCCTCGTGCTTCACGGTTGAGATGGTGTTCCTCGGCTTGCAAGCCTCCCCCTTTTTCCTCCAAACATAACGAGGGTCATTATGGCCAAACAGTTCTATTTTTGTTTCATCATACCAGAGGATATTTCTCCAAAAAGTATGATCTTTGTCCCCATGTGCAGTTGCAAACCGTAGTCTGGCTTTTTTATATGGCGGTTTTGGAGCAGTGGCTTCTTCCTTGCTGAGCGACCTTTCAGGTTGTCGATAAAGGTCTTATTTACTGTGAATATAGATTATTTTGTACCTGTTTCCTCCAGCATCATCACAAGGTCCTTTGCTGTTGTTCTGGGATTGATTTATACTTTTCAGACCAAAGTACTTTCATCTATAGTAGACAGAACGCTTCTTCTTGAGCGGTATGACGGCTGCGTGGTCCCATGATGTTTATACTTGCGTGCTATTGTTTGTACAGATGAACGTGGTACTTTCAGGCATTTGGAAATTGCTCCCAAGGATGAACCAAACTTGTGGAGATCTACAATTTCTTTCTGAGGTCTTGGCTGATTTCTTTTGAATTTCCCATGATGTCAAGCAAAGAGGCACTGAGTTTGAAGGTAGGCCTTGAAATACATCCACAGGTACACCTCCAATTGACTCAAATGATGTCAATTAGCCTATCAGAAGCTTCTAAAGCCATGACATAATTTTCTGGAATTTTCCAAGCTGTTTAAAGTTAGTCAACTCAGTGTATGTAAACTTGTGATACAGTGAATTATAAGTTATAAGTTATAAGTGAAATAATCTGTCTATAAACAATTGTTGGAAAAATTACTTGTGTCATGCACTTTGTAGATGTCCTAACCGACTTGCCAAAACTATAGTTTGATTAACAAGAAATTTGTGGAGTGGTTGAAAAATTAGTTTTAATGACTCCAACCTAAGTGTATGTAAACTTCCGACTTCAACTGTATATAAATAAGGTTTTTCTGTTTTGAATTTTTTATAAATGTGCAAAAATATGTAAAAACCTGTTTACGCTTTGTCATTATATGGTATTGTGTGTAGATTGGTGAGGAAAATGTTTTATTTAATCAATTTTAGAATAAGGCTGTAACGCAACAAAATATGGAAAAGTGAACATTTCTGAATATTTCCAAAGGTACTGCAACTATAGGGTGATTGCATGTTAGGACTAAAGGAGTATGTATGTGGCTTGGAGTTTTTACTGTTCAGGTCACATGAATCACAGCTAGGGTCAGGAATTGTTCCATCCTGATTAGTGATCTGATCACAAAAACTCCTGATCCTAGTTCTAACAGTATGAGGAGGAGATCAGGAAGACCCTCTGTTATTGGGGCAATCTGTGACTGCTAAATCCACCTTTGTACTTTTAAATTGATGATATACAGTACACACAATATCCCATAATGAGAAAGCAAAAACATTATTTTTGACCTTATTGCAAATGTATAAATAAGTTATTTATATAGGTATTCAGACCCCTTCCCTTTTTCCACATTTTGTTACATTACAGCCTTATTCTAAAATTGATTAAATTGTTTTCCTCTTCAATCTACTGTACACACAATACCCCATGATGACATCACAATACCCCATAATGACATCACAATACCCCATAATGACATCACAATACCCCGTAATGACATCAAAATAGCCCGTAATGACATCACAATAGCCCGTAATGACATCACAATACCCCATAATGACATCACAATACCCCATAATGACATCACAATACCCCATAATGACATCACAATACCCCATAATGACATCACAATACCCCGTAATGACATCACAATAGCCCGTAATGACATCACAATAGCCCGTAATGACATCACAATACCCCATAATGACAAAGCGAAAACAGGTTTTCATACATTTGTGCAACTCAGACGCCCGTGGTCATCAACTGTGCAGGTCAGCTGTTTCCTATGTGATTTGCACTCTGCAATAGTCTGGAAATAGCTGAGAGACGGGTCAGGTGGGTTAGGGTTATGTCCTTAAGATAAAATATACATAATAATGAATTTCCGACACGACCTCACATGCTTTAGCATAGGAGTTGAGGTTGTTTCAGTTCATTGTTGTAAAAGAGAGTGTAAAGGCATATATTTATTCTAAATGTAATAAACTAAATAAATAAAGAGTTGGGCTGTGGATTTGCCTTCCTACCAGCAGAGGGTAATCATTGATAGACAGACACAAACATCTGGGCTCTATTCAAGATCACTGAACCATTACAACAAGCCCTTAACAAGAAATAGGGCTGATGTGGACGGATCATTGACGATAAATTGTAATGAGTAGTTATTTGGGAGACTAGGTGATTTGTAGATCAGTGATTCTGCACAGTGTGGCTGTGCAGTGATGGGGCTCCCAAGTGGCACAGCGGTCTTAGGCACTGCATCTCAGTGTTTGAGGTGTCACTACAGACACCCTGGTTCGATTCCAGGCTGTCTCACCCTGTCAAACCCTGTCTGGGTTTGGACGGTGTAGGCTGTCATAGTAAATAAGAATTTGTTCTTAACTAACTTGCCTAGTTAAATGAAGGTTAAATAAATAATATAGTCAATCACTCAAGCACACAATGTCTCTCTTTGTGCATTGGCAGGTGTGTGGGCCACTAAACTGGGTGAGATGCCACTCATCTCCATGCTCCATGCCAATGTTGTGACTGAGAGGATCGAGGGCATCCAGGTACGTTAATGCTTATACACACAGAGGTCTAGAGGTTACGCAACCTGTCAGATCAAATGGCTCAGTCTACTGCAGACAGGAAAATAACCTGTGAGTATTTTGTATTTATTATGAATCCCCATTAGCCAAGGCAGCAGCTACTCTTCCTGGGGCTCAGCAAAATTAAAGCAGTTTATGCAATTTTAAATACATTACAATACATTCACAGATTTCAAAACACTCTGTGGGCCTTCAGGCCCCTACTCCACCACTACCACATATCTACAGTACTAAATCCACGTGTACGTGTGTGTATAGTGCATATGTTATCGTGTGTGTATGCTTGTGTCTGTTACTATGGTTGTGTTGCTTCACAGTCCCTGCTGTTCAATAAGGTGTATTGTTATCTGTTTTTTAAATCTAATTTTACTGCTACTAGATGTGGAATAGAGTTCCATGTAGTCATGTCTCTGTGTAGTACTGTGCGCCTCCCATAGTCTGTTCTGGACTCGGGGACTGTGAAATGACCTCTTGTGACATGTCTTGTGGGATATTCATGGGTGTCTGAGCTGTGCACCAGTTGTTCAAACAGACAACTTGGTACGTTCAACATGTTATGCCTCTCATAAATACAAGTAGTGATTAAGTCAATCTCTTCTCCAATTTGAACCAGGGGAGATTGACATGCATATTATTAATATTAGCTCTCTGTGTGCATCCAAGGGCCAGCCGTGCTGCCCTGTTCTGAGCAAATTGCAATTTTCCAAAGTCTGTTTTTGTGGCACCTGACCACACGACTGAACAGTAGTCCAGGCGCGACAAAACTAGGGCCTGTAGGACCTGCCTTGTTGATTATGGACAGACTTCTCCCCATCTTAGGTACTGTTGTATGTTTTGACCATGACAGTTTACAATCCAGGGTTACTCCAAGCAGTTTAATCACCGCAACTTGCTCAATTTCCACATTATTTATTACAAGATTTAGTTGAGGTTTAGGATTTAGTGAATGATGTGTCCCAAATACAATGCTTTTAGTTTTAGAACTATTTAGGACTAACTTATTTCTTGCCACCCACTCTGAAACTAACTGCAGCTCTTTGTTAAGTGTTGTCATTTCAGTCACTGTAGAAGTTGACATGTATAGAGTCATCAGCATACATAGATATACTGTCTTTACACAAAGCCAGTGGCATGTCATTAGTAAATATTGAAAAAGGTAATGGGCCTAGACAGCTGCCCTGGGGAATTCCTGATTCTACCTGGATTATGTTGGCGAGGCTTCCATTAAATAACATCCTCTGTGTTCTTTTAGACAGGTAACTCTTTATCCACAACATAGCAGGGGGTGTAAAGCCATAACACATCCGTTTTTCCAGGAGCAGACTATGATCGATAATGTCAAAAGCCACACTGAAGTCTAACTGTGTGTGTGTGTGTGTGTGTGTGTGTGTGTGTGTGTGTGTGTGTGTGTGTGTGTGATTGCAAGGCCAGGCTCATATTGATCTGTTATGTACACCAGTCTAGCACGTGAAGCTAAAAGACAGACTTTAGTCAGCAAAGCAAATCTTTCTTCTCCAGTTACTTGCAACACTGTTATCCACAGTGTTTCAACAGACCAGGGACTTATTGAAACAAAATAGTCCCACAAAGGTCAATGCTTTTGCAGAAATGACAAATGCGTTTGCAAAATTGTAATCAATAGTGTTCAATGGGCGTTCAAACCAAATATGGAGACAAAATAAACCTGAGAACACGAGTCAACATTTCAATAACCAGCATTGATTCACACAGTTAGATGCTATATTAGAGAGAAGTGTCATGTGGTGTCATATCTTATACTGTTTTATTAGACTGTGTTATTATTATGCCTGTGATCTGTTAGGAGAAGGGTTGCCGAATTCTGCTATACTTTTTCCAAATTCCCAGGTTTTCCAGAAATCCTTGCTGGAGGATTCTGGATTTCCTGCGTATTCCCTTCTGATTCTGGGAATCTTACACAGAGATTTCTGGAAAACCTGGCCATTGTGGGAAAGTTATGGGTATTTTGCAACCCTAGTTAGGAGAATGTAGTTTTAACTTAAATAATGCTTCTCTCTCCCTGATCCCCACCTAAAACAGGATGTTTCTCTCCTCTTCCAGAACATGTTTCTCTCTCATTTTCTAGAACATGTTTCTCTCCTCCTCTAGAACATGTTTCTCTCTCCTCTTCTAGAACATGTTTCTCTCCTGCTCTAGAACATGTTTCTCTCCTCCTCTAGAACATGTTTCTCTCCTCCTCTAGAACATGTTTCTCTCTCCTCTTCTAGAACATGTTTCTCTCCTGCTCTAGAACATGTTTCTCTCCTCCTCTAGAACATGTTTCTCTCCTCCTCTAGAACATGTTTCTCTCTCTCCCTCTAGAACATGATGATTCTCTCTCTCCTTCTAGAACATAATGTTTATCTCTTCCTGCTCCTCCTCCAGAACATGTTTCTTTCTTACCTTCTAGAACATCATGTTTCTCTCTCCTCCTCTAGACCATGATGTTTCTCTCTTCCTGCTCTTCTTCTAGAACATGTTTCTCTCTTGTAGAACATGTTGTTTCTCTCTCCTCTTCTAGAACATGACGTTTCCTCTCTTCTCTTCTAGAACTTGAGGTTTCTCTCCAAACTGCTCCCCCTCTAGAATGTGATGTTTCTCTCTTCTCTTCTAGAACATGTTTCTCTCTTCTAGAACATGTTTCTCTCTTCTAGCGGTACAGAGTCAATGTGGAGACTATATACAGAGGATACCGGTACAGAGTCAATGTGGAGGCTATATACAGGGGGTACCGGTACAGAGTCAATGTGCGGGGGCACCGGTGTCGAGGTAATTGAGGTAAAATGTACAGTTGAAGTCGAACGTTTAAATACACTTAGGTTGGAGTCATTAACTTCAACTGTACATGTGTGTGGGTATCAGTGTGTGTGTGTGTGGGTGTCAGTGTGTGTGTGTGTGTGTGTGTGGATGTCAGTGGGTGTCAGTGTGTGTGGGTGTCAGTGGGTGTGGGTGTGTGTGGGTGTCATTGTGTGTGGGTGTCAGTGTGTGTGTGTGTGTGTGTGTGTGTGTATCTGTGTGTGCTTTCCTGTCGTGTGTGCATCCTTGTTTGTGTATATTCTTGCGTCTGTGCCTGCTTGAATGTGTTTTCTGTGTGTATGCCTTTGAGTGTGGCATGTGCCAGTGTGAGTGTGTGTTTGAGTAGAACGGTGATTAAAGAGCAACTTAGCAGCCCTCCGACCTGGCTCTATGTGTTGTACAGTAAGTGAGGCGTGCAGTGAGGCGTGCAGTGAGGTGTGCAGTGAAGTGTGCAGTGAGGCTTGCAGTGAGGCTTGCAGTGAGGCTTGCAGTGAGGCTTGCAGTGAGGCGTGCAGTGAGGCGTGCAGTGAAGCGTGCTGTCTGTCTCTGTCTCACTTTCACAGGCCAATTAATGCTCCGCTCCTCTGGTGTGTCAGTGGATTGTTGTATCCGCTCCCAGTGTACTCACACAGCCTGAGGAGAAGATCCAACAGAATACACACACATTACCTCACCAGCCGTGCCACTGAGGGTCTCTGGCTCTACTGCACTCTTCTCTCCATCTCTCTCTCTCTCTCTCTCTCTCAATTCAATTTGCTTTATTGGCATGACATAACAATGTACATATCGACAAAGGGTACTTTGGAGATTAAGTGATACATTTACAATATTAACAATTAAAATAATAATAATCAATATTGTGAATGGGACAACAGTAACCATACGTTGACTTAGGGTCAAAATAACCATACATTGAACAATAACAATGGCATAGATGACATGTGCAGGTTGGTGGGTCTGTCAGACACTGTCTCTCTGTCTCTATAAAGTCAGCCTCAAGGATGAATAGCGCTGTAGTGATATTCTTAGATTCCATTGAAAAGGTGAATACGATAGTTGAGAGTGGTGTTATATTGTGGAATACGCAGACGTCTATGAATCCGGTAAGAAAGTTCTACTTTCTGACCTGTGTTGGAGCGAGAGTTATCTCGTCTATGAATCTGGTGAAGAAAGTTCTACTTTCTAACCTGTGCTGGAGCGAGAGTTATCTCGTCTCTGAATCTGGTGAAGAAAGTTCTACTTTCTAACCTGTGTTGGAGCGAGAGTTATCTCGTCTATGAATCCGGTGAAGAAAGTTATACTTTCTAACCTGTGTTGGAACGAGAGTTCTCTCGTCACGGTCAAATTGTGACTACAATAAAACATTATTTTTGGATGCCAATCTCCTTTGCTGAAAAATGTTTTGTCTTATAGGAGACAAGTGCACATGATTTTAAAGAATACTGATGATCTTGGCCAGGTCACAGTTGTAAATAAGAACTTGTTCTCAACTAGCCTACCTGGTTAAATAAAGGTGAAATAAAAAAAGAAACAGAATTTAGCATTCAGTTTTAAGATTGATGGATTTGATTATGCGTTCTACACTCCTACTGAATCAACAAAATGCTTTGGTTGTGGAAGAGGGGGGCATTTGGTACGTTATTGTCCTGAGAAAGAGCGGGCAGAGCCCGGTAGCAGCTCTAGCGCTGGTGCAGCTCAACCACCACAGTGAAGGGATGAAAATGCTAAGGGTGCAGGGGAAGGGAGAAGGTGGGCAGATGTGGTTGGAAAAGTAGGAAAGGAGAGCAGGGTGGATATGGGGGCAATTGTTGTGGATCCGAGTAAAGAGGGAGGGGAAACAGCCGGTGAGACTCCAACTGGGATCGCTGAGTCGGTGCTGGAAAATGAGAGTGGAGTTCAAAAGATTGAAACAATGGAAAATGAAGCGGCTGTTTTCAAAGTACCAAGGATTAAGAGGAAAAATGTAAGGGGTGATGAAGGTTCTAATTCTAAGAGGAAGGTAGAGATTGATAAATCAGTTGAGGACCAACAGGTTGTAGAGATGGTGGAGTTTTCCTTGGGGGAGGATAGCGAGAGTGAGTCATCTGACACATCACAACAAAATAGTGAGAGAAAATGGGTTGGAAGGGAGGTACGGGATTGAAAAGGTACATCAATTTCTGAAATTGACAAAAGGGAAGAAATATATGAAGGATTATAATATAACAGATGTTTGTTTATTGATATGTTTATTGAATCAGCAAAGGTTTGGGTGTAAAAAAATAACGGGATGAGGTTTGACAAGCCCTGAAATTGATAGACTCAAGAAAGTTGTACGAGTGACAAGTGATTTAAATTCTAAAGGAAATGAAAGAGTTCAGTCGTAAAGGTCTCAAAATGATAGTTTTGTATCACTTCAACAGTGGTGGGAAAATCCAGATTCAACAACTCTGTAATCAATACACGATGAATGTCACCAGAGATATCACCAGACCAATGAGTGCCTTAGAGTCTGAAATAATGGAACTCCTGACGTTAGCTGAGACCACGCGAGATCAAGGCCATACTCAGGCACTCAAGAGAAGAAAAAAAAACGCATTGGCAGACCTGCTGGGTATCAGAGCACAGGGGGCATTGGTGAGAAGTAAGTTTCAGGGAATCTCTGAAATGGATGCCTCATCCAAATGTATCTTTGGTTTAGAGAAATATAATGGACAAAGAAGAAGTATTAATTTCTTCAAATCAGCTGTTGGACAGAAGCTCCCTAGCCCTAGTGAAATTAGAAAGAGGGCACTAGAGTTCTATGCTGAGCTCTACAAGTCAAATCAAATCAAATCACATTTTATTTGTCACATACACATGGTTAGCAGATGTTAATGCGAGTGTAGCGAAATGCTTGTGCTTCTAGTTCCGACAATGCAGTAATAACCAACAAGTAATCTAACTAACAATTCCAAAACTACTGTCTTGTACACAGTGTGAGGGGATAAAGAATATGTACATAAGGATATATGAATGAGTGATGGTACAGAGCAGCATAGGCAAGATACAGTAGATGGTATCGAGTACAGTATATACATATGAGATGAGTATGTAAACAAAGTGGCATAGTTAAAGTGGCTAGTGATACATGTATTACATAAGGATACAGTCGATGATATAGAGTACAGTATATACGTATGCATAAGAGATGAATAATGTAGGGTAAGTAACATTATATAAGGTAGCATTGTTTAAAGTGGCTAGTGATATATTTACATCATTTCCCATCAATTCCCATTATTAAAGTGGCTGGAGTTGTGTCAGTGTGTTGGCAGCAGCCACTCAATGTTAGTGGTGGCTGTTTAACAGTCTGATGGCCTTGAGATAGAAGCTGTTTTTCAGTCTCTCGGTCCCAGCTTTGATGCACCTGTACTGACCTCGCCTTCTGGATGATAGTGGGGTGAACAGGCAGTGGCTCGGGTGGTTGATGTCCTTGATGATCTTTATGGCCTTCCTGTGACATCGGGTGGTGTAGGTGTCCTGGAGGGCAGGTAGTTTGCCCCCGGTGATGCGTTGTGCAGACCTCACTACCCTCTGGAGAGCCTTACGGTTGAGGGCTGAGCAGTTGCCGTACCAGGCGGTGATACAGCCCTGCCACTCTTCCATGAAGGCCAGATTTGTGCAATATATGACTGATTGTTGTCCTATGGACAGAGTCTCCCACCTCAGCTGTAGATCTCTGCAGTTCATCCAGAGTGATCATGGGCCTCTTGGCTGCATGTCTCTGAATGATCCAATGTTGACCTAAATGACTAATGATGATAAATACAATCCACCTGTGTGTAATCAAGTCTCCGTATAAATGCACCTGCCCTGTGATAGTCTCAGAGGTCCGTTAAAAGCGCAGAGAGCATCATGAAGAACAAGGAACACACCAGGCAGGTCCGAGATACTTTTGTGAAGAAGTTTAAAGCCGGATTTGGATCAGTCTGATCAGTCTTCTCCTTGTATGAGCTGAAAGTTTAGAGGGACGGCCAGGTCTTGGTAGATTTGCAGTGGTCTGATACTCCTTCCATTTCAATATTATCTCTTGCACAGTGCTCCTTGGGATGTTTAAAGCTTGGGAAATCTTTTTGTATCCAAATCCGGCTTTAAACTTCTTCACAAAAGTATCTCGGACCTGCCTGGTGTGTTCCTTGTTCTTCATGATGCTCTCTGCGCTTTTAACGGACCTCTGAGACTATCACAGGGCAGGTGCATTTATACGGAGACTTGATTACATACAGGTGGATTGTATTTATCATCATTAGTCATTTAGGTCAACATTGGATCATTCAGAGATCCTCACTGAACTTCTGGAGAGAGTTTGCTGCACCGAAAGTAAAGGGGCTGAATAATTTTGCACGCCCAATTTTTAGTTTTAGATTTGTTAAAAAAGTTTGAAATATCCACTAAATGTCGTTCCACTTCATGATTGTGTCCCACTTGTTGTTGATTCTTCACAAAAAAATGCAGTTTTATATCTTTATGTTTGAAGCCTGAAATGTGGCAAAAGGTCGCAAAGTTCAAGGGGGCCGAATACTTTCGCAAGGCACTGTACATTTCCAACCAAGCAGAGGCGTCACGAAAGTCAGAAATAGCGATAAAATAAATCACTTACATTTGAAGATATTCATCCGGTTGCAATCACAAGGGTCCCAGCTACATAACAAATGGTCATTTTGTTTAGTTAAGTACTTCATTATATCCCAAATAAGTCAGTTTCATTGGCGCGCTTGATTACCGGAGACCTGCCCTCACCGGAAAGCGCAACAAACACTACAGACAAAATGGGAGCCATTTACAAAAACTACAAATTCTAGCTCATTTTTCAAAAACCAAGCCTAAAACTCTTTCTAAAGACAGAAATCTGGGAGGTATTCCTTTTATATTCCCATTACCAGCCATTGTAATCAGTGGTGAGCTGAAGTTTTTTTTCTGGATGGATTGTCCTCGCTCCTGGGCCTGAGTAACAGGCAGTTTACTTTGGGAACCTCATTCATCCAAACTTCCGAATACTGCGCCCTAGCCTGAAGAAGTTATTAATGGTCATGGCTGGGCCCACCTTAATGGGTGGAGGAAGGGTGGCTGAACATTTGGGGGTGAGGTCAGAAAGAATTGCTGCTGGGAAGCTGCAGGAAGGCTCTATCAGCAGAAGAGGGGATTATGCTTCACAAGGAAAAG